>NC_061086.1:31421969-31725000 GCF_018902025.1 Drosophila willistoni | reverse complement strand
TGAAAACAGACAAACAACTAATAAACCATCGCAATGTTACATTTCCTCTGTCCCCAGTCATCGTCCAAAACAAACGCATTTCGCGACTAACGTGCAAATGTCACGCAATCTTTGGGCTTTGGTATGCCCGGAGTATGCCATGGATACCCTCTCGATATGGATATGAAACCGGCAGCATGACGCTATCAAGCGGAAGTGGCACATGCAGCCGACTGCGCATTGCTTACTTACCCATTCGCTCAATCGTAGCAAACCCAAAAAAATGGGGAAAAAACAAAAATAAACTGCAACGCTGCAACTGTAAAAACTGACGGGAAAACTGAATTCAAGTCCACTGAACCATATCTCAGCAATTATGGCTGAATAGTTTCCACTGTCTGTTTGTATATGTATTTGTTTTCGCTATATCGCTGTATATATATGTGTGTGTGCCAGCAATTAACATTCACAATTACAGCAGACACAGAATAAGGCAAGGGCAACGGCAAGGGAAACTGGGAAGTCAGCCAAACGTAGGCTCGAAGGCAGGTAAGCCCATTCTTTGTTCTGGTAGGCCGTTGTATAAATATTTAACAATAATTTACATCGCCCTCAAGCAGGCGTTGCAATTATCGGCTCCCAACTTTACGCACATTATTTTCATTCAGCCATTGACCGTGTTAACCTTTCAGTACTGTAATAATTATGTGGGTTAAACGTTTCCAAAGCTAAAGACATCATGGAAACAACGACTGTAGCTGTGTGTGCTTGTATGCTCTTCAAGGGTCTTTTATCACCCACCCCACCTCCTCGCCCTCCTCCTTGCCCTTACCAGCTCCTTATGTGTCAGTGGTTTTTGGTTTTTAAAGTGTAATTTTCTCTCAGGCATCGACGCCTCTCACATATAGGCTTTCATTCAAACTGTAGCCATTGACTGACTATCTGACGTCATCATCTGCAGATTGCGTGGTCGATTCAATAAAAAAAAAGGGTTAAGTGTCTTTCCTTTTTTTTTATGTTCACTTTTCATTAGTAAATAAAAATCAATATGTGAACGACGCAAGCAAACAAGGAAATGAACTAAAACCACAGAAGGAGGTACATCAAGATATACAAGCTATTTATTCTCATACATGGGCAACATGTACATACTTCAATGAACGACCTTTAATCCATGTGCCATGACAACAACAATAAGACCAAGAACAAAATGTTTAAGTTTACTTTGAGCCTTTAGTTTACTTTACATCAAGAGGATTGAAACAATTTTAACACAAATTTGTCAAAGTAATTAAAACAAACTAAAGGCAGTCTGTTGGCAATGAATTATCATTTGGCTGAGATTTTCTTTATTGATTTTAAATAAATATTGTTAGTTTAACCATTGTTTACCAAAGTGGAGTACTTAAACACTTAGTAGTTGTAATGTTACTACTTATTATTTGGTTGTAGTTTTTAGCTGGTTTGAGCTTTGATAAGAAAACTAAGAGATAACAGAGAGAAAAGTAGAGCCTGAACTTGTAAATTTCTGAAAGGACACAAAAATAAACAGGAATAATAAAAATTTATCATAACACTGGAAGAAGCAACAACATAAACAAGTCGCTTTTACCTTGAAAGGAGAAAGGCAAATGACGAATAAGTGAAGGAGGCAAAAATGAAGAAGAAACATTATTCTAACATTAAGACGTGCTGAATTGAGTTAGTTTTTCCTAACTATTCCAATAAACAGAGCGCTTTAACTAAAACTAAACTTAACCATTTTTTAAAAATTTCTAATGAAATCAAACTTTGGCCTAAAAGTTAATACTTTTAGTAAGTTTATTCTCTAGTGGACTCAAATGCAAGGTTTGAATCATTTTAAAGATGTCGAACTGTAGCCAGATTATAATAAAATCTTTATTAATACATTTCATTAACAATGGTTAAAATTTGACCTTCTTAGTTGTTGAACAAAATTGAATAACCAAAAAAAACTTAATATAAGACATTAATTTATTTGTATTAACTTTGTTAACTGCTTTTTGATTTCGTCGTTGTTTGGCCTGAAGCAAACGATATAACAAACAGTTAAATTACAATCGGAGAAACAAATTTAAAGTTCATGTCTGCTGCAGACTTCATATTACGGCCACGTTGCGTATGCGCAATGTCAAAGAAACAAAGGAAAATATGATTTAATTTATTGCAGAAGCTGGAACCAGCTTCTGTTTTCATTAGCTTTAAAAGCAGCAGCAGCAGTTGCCATATTTAAAAATGTTTTCACGCATATTAAAACACTAATTAATTACTTTGCCTTCTATGGTTTCTGTTTGGTTCTGTTCTGTTATAGTTTTTAGGGCAAACACTTGGTGTTTCAGGTTTTTAAACTGCATAAAAGTGAAACGAACGAAAAGGTACATAAATAGCCCATGTCCAGTCATGGGCAGGACACCCCCTCACGAGCAGCGGGAACTGAACCAACCATCTCACCACCTCGACCACAGTAGGGCAAACATTTGCGCATTTCTTTCGTGGCTGCGTTTTCCCTTTCGCCAAGTCGCCAAAGTGGCCAAGTCAGGAATCGGGAATGGAGTAAATTTCTGCTTTTCTTTTCTTTTTTTTTTTAGAGCGCGCATAATGTGCCGCATTGCGGTTTTCCCGAACGCTGCCAAGAGGAGCCTTTGCTACACTTGGCTCTCTGCGCCGCAGGACATAGACATGCAGGACTCAAGTGAAATTCCTTTCTTTGGCTGTAAGAGCAAAGCACCGCGCATATTGAGTTGAATTTTGAGCATAAACGGCATAAAATATGTGAGCAATAAAACACACGATTGAAATGCTGAAGCTAAAAACTTTTTGCAAGAATGTCTTTAAGCGCCATCGGCTGTGGTTTTGTGCCTGTGTGTGAATATGTATGGGCTTGATTTATGCCACACATATACTAGTGAATATATGTATGCATACGCAGCCTTATTTTTGTATGTGTATTTAAGCCGGTGAATGGGCGCCATTGACTCCAAGCTGCCAGCTTGCCTGTGAATTGCCTGTTTTAGGCTGAGCTCTTGGATCTCCACACACGTCACACGGCTTGCTTTCCCATTCATTCAATCGACTTTTCAAAGGCCGCCTGCAAAACAAGTTTGTATTTGTTTCTGTGTGTGTGTGTAGATTTCTATATATCTGCATATTGTGGGCTTAGGGCCAAGTGTTTGAATTGAGAGAATTAGATGACTTTCGAAAAGCTGCCTTGCGAAAAGATTTTCGCTTTCAACTTATGCATTTGTTTGGCTGTCCAATTTTTTGTTCAACAAAATATTATAACATGCCTCTACAACACACACACACACTTACAAATTCATACAAACAAGCATAGATAATTCCAACAGAACTCTATATTCTATTTCTATAAGTATTCTATAAAAAGCCAAGACCTTGAGGCTTCTTTTCGTTCTCTCTCTTTGTTGATTTTCTTTATTTCCATGCTTACATTGAAAATCATTTTTGGATGTTATATTTTTAGTACAAGTAAAAAACCACCGAACAACCATCAACATGAACATCAACAACAACAGCAGCAACAGCAACAAAACAAAAACAACAACATCAGCAAAGAGAATAACAATTGCGGTTTTGCTTTTCCATCCTGGCACGTAGCTAAGTAAGTATATCTCTTTCCATAAATTTGTGCGCATTTTTGATGCGCTCAGAAAAGTATGCTACATTTTCTCAATGTAACTCAGGCAAAATGCTTGTAATCTAATTTTTTTTTTCAAAAAAATTAAATTACATAAATAAAACGTGGAAAATTTTCCAGAAAATTGTTTGGACTACCGAAACAGTAAATTGACAATCAGTACACAAAAGGGCTGTCTATTCGAGTCAGAACACGGAAAAGGAATAAATGGAAATGCGATTAAGTTATAGACATACCATCTTAATATGGAAATCCTCGAGAAATATATATAACCAACTTATAAAGACGACATTAAATTAATAACAAATTTGAATAACTTTTCAATCATTTACAGCTGCTGTCTAAATGGAAAATAAAAGTGCATTCAAAATTTCGAAAGAAAGAAAAAGGTAATTTATTGAATTAATTTATAAATGATATAAATTTAAAATCCTATTTAATATTTTAAAAAAATTTATTAGAATTTCTTGTTTAGTTAGTTTCTAATAACAATTGACAACTGAAAAATACTTGAGGTAGTATAGTTCGTAGAATACACTCCAAACAGGAGATGAATAGAGTGAAACGTGTTCGGTAATGGGCCATGAACTTTGCTTTAACTTTATTAGCATTCGTCGGTATATGAATTTTAAGTGCAGGGTATAAATTAAGCATTGGCCTTTTGTTTGTTTTCGCCCGAAAGCAAAACAAACTCGTTAAGCCGGCAAGTAGAAGCATTAAATAAAATCATAAAACGTCAAAGTCTCATCTTACTTACTTGGAATTAATCAGCGCATGCATTTTTCATAGATATCCTCTTTATGCGCGCTCTCCGTTTCGTTTTCGTATCTGTCTCTGCTCGAAGGGACTTTTAAGTGCGCGTACATCGTTAACAGCTTAATTGCTTGGCCATTTCCGCACAGTTGACGTCAGATGACAGACGACAGGCGAGAGGGGGGGAGGGGGATCTTATGCACAGTTTCCTGCTGGGCTTTTGTTTTTCTTTTTTTGTTCCTACTTTTTTTCTTCCTTTATGCCTTTTCGTATTTATGTGTGTGTTTGTGTTTTTTTTTATGTTATGTTGCAGCTAATCCGTTTGCGTATGTATTTTTTGCCTGTCTTGAACCTCACTTCAGCTTGCGGCAAAGACATGCGTGTTTTCATTTATGCATATAAATCCACAGCAGCTGCTTTTTTGCTTATCGTTTAAGCACTTGATCCGTTGAGAGGCATAAAGACATTACATGACAAAGCGATTTGACGCGACTCGCACAATAAGAGCAAAGAAAACAACGAGAAAAAAAACACACACACACTCACACACAATGCCAATTCACTTCACACGAAAAACACTTACAAACTTATATCCTCACGAATACACACAAGCAAAACACGTATACGCACTGTTGTATGTTTAGAAAAAGATTCGTTCTTTAGGCTGATTTTGCCAACAAATTTAATTATATATAAATCTACCTTTATATATTCACGTTTTATTTATATTTAAGTTTTAGAATTAATTAAATCTCAAATAAATTTGATTTCTTGTTGATATGATTATTGATATTGATTATTAGGTAAGTTTGTATATATGTACTATAATTAATTTTTGTGTTTTTTTTTTTTTTTGATTAAATCGAGAAAATGAAAATCAGACTAATATTTGATATGTATCGTTAAAGTTATATAGATTCTTTTATTTATTTATTCTGGCATGTTGATTCCGTTTTTTGTTAGTTGTTTGTTTTTTTCTTCTTTTTTTTGTTTTGGGGTTTGAAATTATCTGAAAATAGAAAAAGAAATCACATAAATATTACATATATTGATTATGAGAAACAAATAGATTTTATATAATAATTCAACCACCAATTAAGTACACGCAATGGCAATGGCAGAATGAAACCACCAAGCAGAGAGCATCAGAAATAAGCCAAATACATAAGTTCCACTCAACCACAAAAGCCGCCATTATCTGAAGGTGTCTGCAAAGTTTCACCTTGTCTTATCCCAGGTGTGCAAATAGGGCTGCCCCTCTCTTCCTTACTCTCAAGCCTTTTATACGTTGAGTTCTAATTACATCAGAGACGAGATTTTTCTTTTTTTGCCTTAGACACACACACACACATATACAAACATGCATGACGTATAATTAGAGCATAATTAGAGCTGGACTAATACTCAAGTATCAAGTTGGCCAAGAAAAGAAAAATTATCAGCTTGAAGGGAGCTTCTGTTGGTCATCTATTAAGTATAATCAACGCCATGGCAAACGGAAATAGACAGATTTCCGGCTATTAAACACCCAACAGAGCGACCAAGACCCTTACAAAAAAGAAAGTCTTATGCTGTATACACTTAAAGAAATAAATCAAGTTAAAAAACCTTTGATTCTCTATAATAGATGGAAATGTTAAAACAAATTTGATTTGACTCATCCTGGAAGGGAAGTTATCAAAATTCAACTTAACTTACTTAAGTAAAGGACTATTTTTGCTTTATTCTTCTATTGATTTATTTGAAAATTTGGTTTAAGTTTTGAATATTTAGTTTAAAATTAGGTTAAATAATTAACTATAATTTATTCTGACCTACTCATTGCCAATAAAAGATTTAAAAACGTCTTTATAAAGGCTATATATTTCTTTTTAAAGAAAAGAGAAAGTAGTCAAAAAATCTTCTTTATTTTATTAAATCGTTATCATATAACTTCATTTCTTTAATATTTTAACTTTTTCATAGAACAAGGTGATTGATGATAACCTTTTTAATTTCTAGTCTATTAATGAGTCATTAAATAAGAAAATATTTCAGGCAATTAACTAAATTTAATGACTTTAAACTCTATTTAATTCTTTTTGGATTATTTGGCAAATTTCTTCAAGTGTTTTTGCAGAATGGTTGCAAATAAGTATGCATGATACAAATTGAAAAAAAAAAAAAAAAAAAGTTAATTAGCTGTAATATGCCTAAAGACGCGGGGAACATGATGTCGGCCCTAGGCACCAATGCGTAGGCGTCTCTTGACATTGACACACACTCACATACACATACACACACACATATACTCATACACGCAGCAGGTGTTGCCTTAATGATGTAATGCTCCAGCTTGAGGGAATGGAGGCCTCAAATGAAGGTGAGCTCATTTATTAACATAAACAGTTCATTTGTAGCAAACTGACAGGAGTTGGCATGGATCTGCTCAAAGGGACATACATACATACATCCTCGTAAAATATTCGTTTTACATGAATGCAAAACATAAAGTTCGATTAGCAGAAAATATATATGTGTACCCATACAAGGAGTGCTCATAATTTTTGCCGCACAGACAAACAATAGTACGAAATAAGTGGCTAATAGCGTCAGCATCGAAAAAGAAGCAATAGCGTGTGTGTGTGTGTGTGTGTGTGTGTGTGGTGTGTGTGTGTGTGTGTGTGTGTGTGTGTGTGTGTGTGTGTGTGTGTGTGTGTGTGAGTGCTATCAAGTTTCTTGTTAGCCAGCAATTCACACATTTCGATCGCTCGCTTTATGCCTTGCGAAATGAAACGAGAAATGTATTTCTTCGATTTGGCCTTCTCATTCCTGTTTCCATTCCCATTCTCATTCCCATTTCGATTTCCCAGCAATTTCGCTTTCATTCATTTTTGGATTTTTGTTTTTAGCTCTTTTGTTGCTTGTTCGGTATTATTTTTGCTCGCTTGAACACGCGATATGGCAATTGATAAAACACCGGGTATTCGATATTTCCCCTTCCTCTTTTGCTCCCCCTGCTGCTGCCTCATACTCACTCATTCGTTAAGGGCCTTTTACTCTCTCCATCAGTTACTTGTTTTTTTTTTCTGCCTTTTGCCTTGTTTCATATTTTTATTATACGAGTACAATATGTTCATGTGTCTCTGTGTGTGTGTGTGTGTGGGTGTATGCGTGTATCTAAGTGGGTGTACGTTTGTGTGTCTGTGTGTGTGTGTTACCATTTCCTTTTTTATTCGAGTAAAATCATTAACAACGTCATGTTATTTGCATTTTACTAATTTTGAGCAACGAGAACATTGATTTATTACGACTGAAGCTAAAACTAAAATAATGGCCTACATTTACGATTTGTTTGCTTCAGCATGGGGGGGGGAAGGAACAGAATTATTCATTTTATTCCATGCACTGCAGAGTATACGAGAGCACTGACTTTTAAATCCAAAAAAATTAATCAATTAATTATTTATTTTCTTTGTATTGGCAGCTTAGAAATTAAAAACAAATAAAAATTTATTTGATTACGATTTGTTTGGTTTTTCTTTTTTTAGCTAAAATGAAACATAAGTAAATTCAAGTAAGTAACTAATACTTTTGAAATTTCCCAAAATCTATAAATTTCATTTCAGAAATGTGCGACATAAATCATCATTTATTCGTTGGCTATGAAATTGTCCTTTAACTTAATTAAGAATATGCTGTCCTTTAACTATTGTAAGGCAAAATTTGATACATAAAAATTTTAAATATAAAATATATTTCAATTAAAGGTTTCTAAGATTGAAAACGAGAAACATAAATTTTGAAAATTTGCATATTTGACCTTGGAGTAATCTCAGAAATGAAATTTCTGTTTCAAAACTTTTCAATTAATAATAGAAAATATCAAAATATAGACAATTTGGTAAACATTTTTAAACTGAAAATGAATATTTATAGTTTATTACTATTCTAGATAATTATCTATATAGATTTTGGATCATCCTTTATCTTGCTAAGTAAAGCTAACATAAATCAACTTTGTGCAAATCTTCTGTAGTTGTGGTCAACTGATATATATATTTGTTTAGACCATCATCATATTCACACTGGCCATGCGGATAGATGTGGCCTTTCCTTGGGAGTCGGTAATAGACGGAAAAATATTATCTCTCCGGCCACAGCGTGTGTTTAGGACTATGATGCATGACCCTAACATAAATCATGTCGACCTTTTGTACGTTCCATTGAAGTTTGACTTTAGTTTTTGCCAATTTTTCAAAACGCCCAAAAGACCAGAGAAAAAAGAGACAGCAACGAGAAGTACAGGAAAAGCCAACAGAAGAAAAATGCCCGCGGCATTCGCTTCGACATGGTCATATTATTGACCACAAGAACACGGCACATGTAGGTACCAACATATACAAAAAAAACTATGGATGAAGTAGTCAAAGGTCGTCCGACTGATGATGGACAGATACACTTTCTCTCTGTGTGTGTGTGTGTGTGTCGTAAATTTTGATAAAATTTCTAAAATTTAATTAAGGTAGGCACACACATGATGCAGTTGCATTTCAATTGGCAAACATGACACACTCACACACACACACACACAGACTTGCCAGATGAAGTTGTTGGTAATTTATTGCGGCTGTTTGGTTGCTAGCCAGATGCTGATACTGTCATTGCGGGATCGTTGGTTGTTGTTGGTGGTGGCTAACGCAAATGCAAACTAAAAATGCCACCCTCCCCCCCTGAAAAATATAACCATTACATACGGATATCACTTACATGCCAACGAGAAGGTTTTGCATTTTTTGGTTAGCGACACGTTCTGCGAATACCGACACGAGAGAAGAGAGAAGTGCGATGCGACGCGACGCGACACGGCGGGGGTAAAGGCAGTCACTAGCGTTTTGGAAGTTCTCTGTGCATAGAGATAATGGCGAAACTAAACCAACATTTCTTTTTTTCGTTTTTTTTCGTTTTCGGCTGCCAAAATATAATGCTATGCGAATCCGACCCGTAGGACAACGTGAAGGTGTGAATGTTGCACGTTGGCGGTGGCACGTTGTGAATTTGCAACTAGCCGTTGGATTTTGCGGCTTTAGATGAAACTCAATATATGTACGTACATAGTTTGAGCAGCAAGATGAGTCCACCGGAAGTAATACCCACTAGTGGTCATTACACAGACACACACACACACATGTACACACTCACTTTTACGAATCTGTATCTTGTTTCGTAAATTTCACAAAAAAGTGGTAGTAGTAAATAATATTTTATACTTTATTTTTTTAAATGACAAACTGATTTTGCCTTTGGCTTTGAATTCGATCTCTCACAGATAAATACGTTTCTTATCCTTGCTGTTTATCCTATGAAACGGATATTATGGCAACCGCGCGTTGCGTGTTCATTGCTAGACTGCGGCAAACTGGTTGGCCAGTAAAGCGCGCCACATGCCGTATGCGCCTCTGTGTCTTTGATGCCTTCACCTAGGTCGTGTCGTGTGGCCCGACTGCCGGATAAAAACTCTCGCAAGAGAGAGCGTATGCCAATTTAAGAGAACACACAACACACTCTCTTTTGTCATTGGCCCAGGCGTATATCCGTTTGGCCCTTCAATGCACAAGCCAAAAAAAAAAAAAATGGTTGAAGCTGTGCTAAGGATTGCCAGGATGGCCTTGTTTTGGTTTGATTTGCGCTTAAAATTCAATTTGGCCACTCGCTTACCTACTGCAAATTTCGGGCACTCAAAAAGCAAACATTCAGGTCTCCCCCCTCACTCGCCCGCACGTCACCCACTACCCAAGCACTCAAACACCTCGGCACCACATGCAAAGTATGGTAGAACAATTGGGTCAATTGGTCATGGCTGTCAAGGTCTTAAACTTTCGTATTTATGGCATGCCATGCATTGTAATTTTTACTTTAATTTGTTAAAACAAAAACAAAAAAAAAACGCATAGGAGCAAAGAAAAACATTCCACAGCATGTTCGTCTCTTTCAATTGGTCTAGCAGAATGATGGGGAGGAGGAGGAGTAGGAGGAGCAGCAATGGGTCGTCGGGTAAAGTGCTCCGCTGCGTGCCTTGCATGTGCAGCAATTTCCGTCCAAGTCGCATGCTTCCGTTTACAAGTCAACTAAGAACGGGGCCGCCAACTGGACAGAGTTTAAGTATCTGTTTCTAGCATAGTGACAACCCTTCAGATAATATCCGCAACTTGTGGTAGCAATTTGAGGTGAATGTTATATATGTGCTCCTTAATGTGAAAGGGTTAAGGTGCTGTATTTTGATAATGAACTAGTTACAGAGAAGAATACATATCATTAAGTATTCCCTAAGAAGATTGAGTCCAGTCTATGTGACTCAATCATGAACTTTAAGAACTACAAATATTAATCTTAGACGAAATGTTTTTCCTGTTCGACGAGGGAAATAGAATCAAGCACGTTTTGAGTACCTTTTGAGTGGGTTGTTCCTTAAGAAAGCCAAAGACATTAAGTATCTGAAATTCCACTCTTGATTGAGAAGTCCAACCTATACAAAACGATTACTAGATTAGGCTAGTTATTTACATTAAATGATTAAAACTGACCTGCTTCGCCATATTGGCAAAATTCGAAAATAAAAGACTTATAAACATTTAATTTATTAGAGACTTAAAAATAGAGACTCTCAACTAGTTAAGAAAGTCTGAGAAATTCTGCTTATGTAGACATTTAAAGGCATATATTTTTGATATTTTTTTGGAATTTATATGTACATAATAGAGACCTGCATGAATACATTCGAAACGGAAAACGAAATCCCTCTACACTTTCGGAACTCGTTTTCACACTTACTCGTATTTGTAAATCGAGTATATCAAGCATCTCAAACGAACGAATGAGTTTAAACGAGCAGGGCATACCGAAAAATCCGGTAAAGCAAATCCGAAATTAGTACCAAGTAACTGGAAAGAAGTACCGTATTCATTTGTTTCGTTTGTAGTCTTTCTTATTTGTTTCGGCTTGCTTTGATTTTGTTTTTGTTTGTTCGGCTTGATACATTCAGGAACTACGAAACACAAAACTTCGAGACTTTTCATCTCGTCTCATTCGTTCTGAAGCAATATTATCAAACCAAATATAGGAAAATTTGTAAGTATTTGAAAGACTGAGGCAAATGAGTGTATTCGTGCAGGACTCTAGTACATAAGCATATTGATATTATATATACACAGTTTATATTTGTTTGGCTGACTTTAATCATAAATCCTGTTTAGGGATAAACGATTAAGAGGCATCTCTGTTGATTTCATTTGGCGGCTCGTTTGTTGAGTGCTAAATGTTATTTATTATAAAACTTTTACTGCCATAACTTTTATTTATACATATATACTTATATATTTTTGTTCTGTTTGTTGGTTGCTTGCCACAAATTTTTGCTTGTCAATGAAGAAAGTAATGGAACCATTCGGTCTTGTTGTTGGCGCTTATTGTTGGCAAACATAAATGGCTGACAGTAAATTAATTTACGAACGTCACAAGTGCGCCTAATGGTCTGTATGGAGGCGTGGTTAGTCCTTTCACTCAACACTTGGTATATACGGTGGCTTGGTTAACTGAAATCTAGCTATTCTCCACACACACACAAACACACACATACACTCATACACATATGTGGCAAATGGCATAGTCGTTCGAGCGAAATGCGTGTTTCGTCTGTCCTGGGATACGTGTGGGGCAACCATCTCTCTGCCATTGCATGTTAGGAAGCCATTTCTCCCTCAACTCTGTGCCCCACCCTTTAGCTTCTTTTGCCTGTAGCGCTGACATTTTAATTGCATTCGGACAAGGCTGCAGCTGCAGCTGCAATAGCAACAGCTATGACGATGACATGGACATGACCACGGACACAGACTCGTACTCGGACTCGGACTCGTAGTTGGACTTGTAGTCGGACCCCACTGTTGCTCTCTCCCTCTTCATCTCTCTCACTCACTCGGGCCGTCAAAGTGATGCCAACGGCTGCTGCTGGTGCCACTCTCGAGTCGGGCGGGCACTGACTTTTTGATTTGCTTAATCCCGAAACGTTCGAGAGCAACGCTGGAAAAGAAAACCTTTTTAAATAATTCAATAGGCAAAAGAAATACCCAGAAAATGTTTTACTTTTGCACCCAATGGCAGCTTCTCTCTCTCTGTCTGTCTGTCTCTGCCCAGCAATGACCATTAAGCGTACAATTTCCATTTTGACGTTGCGCTTTTGCCTCATATTTTGACTGCAACAGAAACATCAGATGGAGGAAAACCCACCAGAAAGAGCCTAACAAACACCCCTAGAGTCGCTTTTCAGCCAGACAATGTCGTTAATGTTTAATGAGAGCAAGTGCACCGCTTCCAAGGAGTCGGCTAGCAAACTAAAAATAACACCAGAGAATCTAAAGGCAACATTTGGTAATATATAAATAAATAAATTCTAGCCAAAAGTAGGAAAACGAATTGAAAAAGAACGCGGCAAAGTGTCTGCTGCTACGACTACAACATAAAAACAATATATATAAGTATATACCTATATATTAGTTCTCATCCAATCCACTCTTTTCTATCTGAGTGGAATGTAGTAAATTGAGTTCATTGAACCAGGTTTTTCTTTTCACCCAAAAAGGAAAAACAATGCCAACATTGACAAGCCTATGTACCTATATATCTCTTTATATGTAGGTACATATACCTACCCAAGTCTGTTCATGAAACATGCCACAGCAAACGGCACCATACAACATTCTGTGACGTCTCTAACAACAAAAATTGCCTCCAGTTAATTCTAGACAAAAGCTTCTTTGATTGTTTAACAAAACGAAGTAAACAAGAAAAACTCTTGACTAACTGCAGCACAGCAAACTAACTTCATTGTAGCTAATCCATTTTAAAACTGAAAACTAAAAAGATAGGCAACAAATTTTAATCATAAGTATTTGTCTTCTTCTGTTTAAAAAGTGTGCTTGAAAATTACGCATACGCCCTGTTAAGAGTTTGTTGTCTTTGCTGTTGGAGTAAAGTGAAATTTTACCTAATTTTATTTTGAATTTTGGAACATTCATAGACATTTGGAAAGCTAGTCTTGAGAATGGCATATTTTGCATCAGTTAGGTAAGTAATTACACCTAGACCTCGCTTTGCGTCGTTTCGTATTGCGTTTTTTCGAAGTTGCGCCGCTGCTTTATTAGTACTAATTTTCACTGTGCGTCGTTAAATTCTCGTTGTTGCGTTGTTTTGAGTTCGAGTGTTTAACTTTTTTTTCTAAATCAGCCATTGTGGCAACGCCAATATCAACTTTTACCAACATTGCCTTTGAATTTTTGGCAGTTTTACGTTTTTCAACATTGACATCTAGCTTACCTACTTCTGTTTATAATTGCGTCTTGATATCAAAACTCGGGGATGGTTTAGTAGAAATGTTCGTAGAACAGTGTTTATCCTCCAAACAAATTTCAAAAGCGATGGGCTTGATTGACGAAGCAATGGAGAATTTTTATAAAAAACGATCCTGACAATAACAGAAGTTTTAAGGTATCCCAGGCGGTAGCTGCAAACATCAACTGCTACCAAGAAATTTATTTAAATGTACAAAAAAAAGCTATTCACCAAACTCTGGACAAATTTTTGGTGAACGAAGCCACTTAAAACTCATAAAGATAAAATAATTGAATAGGTTATTTTGATTTAATGGAAGCAGTTTTTTTTAATGAATGAATGCAATAATATTTTTGTTTTTAAATGTTTACTTTGTTCAATTTTTCTTTCTAGAAATTAGTATTTTCATAGCCCGGGAACCTATCTTTGATCTTTCCATGGTTGCCTATAGAATATCTTAATTCACTTTGCGTCGTTTCTGTTTGCGTCGTGTTTTTTTGGAACGTATCCCCAACGCAAAGCGAGGTCTAGGTGTATTGTAATTCTAGTGCTTGAAAAAGAGGAAATTCCATAAACTAGTCATTAATTCACGGTCATTGATGAAAACTGAAATAGTACAAAATTATTTAAAAATGTAGTAAACTAGGCCTAAACAAAATACAAATGAATTGCCATTTTTTCAGTATATATTAGTTTTAATTCAGGATTCTGTATATTGCTTTAGCCCAGATTAATGAGCTTTAAGTCCACCAAGAATACATATATTTCCTTTACTTAACTACGAAATATTTGGTGCAGTTCAATGAACCTGAGAGCCAAGCCAGGCCAAGCCAAGCCCAGCCAAGCGATTTCACATATGTTTTGCCCCGTTTGGTCTCTGGCGCTTTGGTCATTTCTTGTTCATGTCACGTAATTTCGTTCGTCAACAACCACCGAATGGAGCAGTCTGTCCTTGCTAGGACATTCGTCGCCAAAGTTACTTCATGTCTAAAGTTTTTTAATTGAATTGTAAACTGCAAAGTGCAAGGCAGAAACTAAATGCCACGTACACATATGTGTGTAATTTGATTAACAACCTACAACCAAACTCCAAGAACACCTGTCGACCATAACCAGAATAACCAGGCTAAATGCTGACCTACGCTAAGGTTGACCTTTTTTGATTTGGGCGTTCTATAAATACATATCCATATATAAGCTGCAGCTCATTCATCCATAACCACATCGATTCGATTGCCAGTGAGTGCTATTTTTAAGCTCGTTGCCCATTTTAATTAAATTAAACTGATTCAATGAACCATAAAGAACGGGATGCGACTAGCCCAGTTAGCACATTAGACGCTATTTTTATCGTTGAATGCGGTTGCACTCAATGATGAAGATGGGGTTTGCTTTTTGAGCAACTGGCGTTTCTTGACCTCATTTGACCTTGTGGTTGTAGTTTAATTGTTTGCTTTTATTTCCCATTGACCAAAATTAATAATGAAATGGTATTCATTTGGCGACAAAAGGCATGGCACATGTGTAACTAGTGGCCCAGCTGGAAATTAGGTGGCAAAACTGGTGCGGGTGGGGGGGGGACACCCTGAGTGAACGAAATGAAATTGGAATGCTTGCCTCTAGCTGACTGCATCACAGTCGGGGTGCTGATGGAGCTGTTTGCCATTTCCGTTGTCGCCGCCTGCCTCGCTGCTTAGTCATCGCTTGAGGGCGTTGCAATTGACATTTTAATTGCTACTCGCTAGCAATGCCAGCCATCATCGCCCTCAGCCTCGATGTCCCCGAATGGCATCCCACTGTTGGCATTGCCTTGGCTTTGGCTTTGGCTGTGGCTTTGGCTGTGGCTTTGCCGTTTTATTTTTCTCTCTGCCTCTGTCTGAATGGCACTTCAATTGTGTTGTCTATGGCGAAGAATCCCTCAGTGCATAATTTAATGTTGCTTAATGTTGGTTTATCCACGCCAATTATTTGCCATCACCATTGCCACTCAACAGAATTCCCCTTTTCCAATATTAAGTTCATCGACTTGACTAATTGCGAAAGCGAACAAACGAGGTTAAATATAACGGGTAAGACCCTATCTTGGCCTTGCAAGCCAGACCCAAACGTGGGGCTGCATAAACTGAGCTGATTATGCCAGGAAACTGAGGCAAAAACTTTTCTTTAAAGCCCAAAATGAATGAAGAGAAGCCCCTGACGTGTCTTTAGACAACTTAGCTGCAGATTATAGCGGTTTCCTTTACCCAAGTAAAACCATGTTCTGCCCATCAATAAGAAACTCAACACCAGCTGCAGGAACATTTGACACAAACATTTAATTGCCAGATGATAGTTTAAGGCTTGAAGATCTGAGGAAACCAACCAACCAAAGTACTTTGAGTTTTTCTCCCCTTCTTTGCTTCTTGTAATTTTTCATTGGATAGTTTTTCCTAACGGAATATGAAATTTTTTTTTTGTCTACGCTTGGCCAAGTTGGGTTGTTTGTGCCGCGATTTCAAGTTAGTGAGATTCGCGTAAAAACTTTAATTAAAATGGAAACCTTACAATTGCATTGTGGCCACACGGTGATGGTTTCGTCTGAGCCTGTGTACTGGCCGTCGACTTTTTAATTAAATTAAAAAATCCACAGACCAGTGATGTTGCTGTAGCTGTTGGTGTTGGTTTTTTGTGTGCCAGTTTCAAGATTTTACACAAGACACAGCCGAACATTTCAATTGAGTTGGGCAAGAGTGAGACATGCGGTTGTAATTAAATCTCCGCAACACGACGGGCGACCAATTGAGCGGCATTTTCAAAAGAAACCAAATACATACAATGTAGAAGGCAGGCAGCTGACGGGATCTGGCGGGAGGAGCCAGCAGTTGACAAAACAAACTGAAATTGTTGCCAGAGCAGCCATGTAATCGAAGACGTGAAAGACAACTAATGAAAATCAATAATTCAGACTAACAAAAGGCAACAGACCAACAATAAGTATTACCAAACGCTGAGGATGTACCGGAGACACTGCCCAGGGCAGGGGATGGGGCGGGGGTGGCTTTTAAAGCCGAGACCGAGTCATAAATAAAAGCAAAGTATGGTTACTTAAGCTCTCTTCCAGCTGTTTTTGCCTTCCCTTCACAACACAACAGAACAAGGCAAGAAATGGTGCAGAAAGTTGGCCGAACCTGCAATCGATGGGCTTGTCCATAGCAGACAACAAGCAGTTCAAAGGCTATGGGTGGGCAATTATAATTGGTTGGATGCCCCCGACTTTGCCTTCTTTGGACCTTAAAACCATTGAAAAAGGCAGAGGCTAAGTCTGAGGCGGAGGCAGAGCCAGAGGGTTAGCAGATGGAGCTAACGCTAAAGCTGTTAGTCGTTTGGTGTATTAAATAATTTAGCATATGAAAATGTAGCAGAGTGAATTCCTTAGTGCATTAGCTCATCCCATATACAAACACACGAATACACACACACACAAACACTAGCCAAAAATTCATGGCATACTTTCAAGCGCGCTGCTTCAACTTTTCAGCAAGTTATAAACTACATTACATTTTTGGATCAACAAAATAAATCTACAAAAATATAAAAGCAGTGCAACGAAAACATCAACGAGGGCAAAATGCATTAAAGAACAGCTGGGGAAGCTCATGTGTTCCCTCTCTCTCTCTCTCTCTCTCTGTCTCCACCTCTATCTCTTTTTGTGTACCGTGAATGCATATTGTTTCACACCTTGCCACATTGAAATGAAGCAAAAACCGAGTGACATGCAAACTTTTTACTCATATCCTCACACTTATATACATACATATACGGGAATATACTCGTAAATGTGTGCTTTTGCTAGTGTTGAACCATTAGCAATTGTCAAGTAACCAATAAAGTGCCTTTGAATGGAGTAAATTGACTTTGGCATGACACACAATTCACTGAATATGGCGCCATGCTTCTTTCCCCTGACTTGGCCACATGACTTGTACTAACTCTCAAGGAAATAAGAAATTTGTATAGATGTTTGAGTGTGTGTGTGTGTGTGTTGGGAATTAGTAACTAACTTTATGGGCATTTTATGTGTTTGAAACAGCCGATGAATGACGATGGTGAGTAGAGCTTTATGTTGCCATTGACTTATCACAAAAAGTGCTGTTCATCATTATTCATCCTTTTCTATACTTGAACTACCTACCATTTAGACGCTAAAGCCTAAAAAAATATCTATTAACAAGGGTTCTAAACAATTTAATGGCATACGTTCATAGTGAGAAATATTGTGTTAAAGTCATCAAATGTTCGTCTTTTTTTATAAACAATTCACATGACTAAGGCAGAAATTTTGCGGCTTCACCTTTAAAGTGAAAATATTAAACAGAAATCTTACAAATAGAAAGGTACTACAAACAAAATTCAATGTTTAAATGGTAAAGAAAGTTTAAATGGTAAAGAAGTTTAAATCTAAAAATTTTCATTTTAAGCATCCTAGTACACAAAATATGAAAATAAATTGAAACTCTTTTAATTTCTGATTCACACTTGTATTTTAGTGTCTTTATGTTCTCATAAATTGTTGTATGATGTTTTTGCCTTTTTATACCCTTGCAAAAAGGGTATATTAATTTTGGTCAAAAGTGTGCAACGCATAGAAGGAAGCATCTCCGACCATATAAAGTATATATATTCTTGATCAGCACGACAAGACGAGTTCAAATAGCCATGTCCGTCCGTCCGTCCGTCCGTCCGTCCGTCCGTCCGTCCGTCCGTCCGTCCGTCCGTCCGTCCGTCCGTCCGTCTGGATCAACGCAAACTCCTCCTAGACCGTAAGAGCTACAGAGCTGAAATTTTGCATGTAGGCTTGTATATACTGCAGGCGTTGTATATCTCGGATTCAGCCGGATCGGATCACTATATCATATAGCTCCCATACAAATGGCAAAGTCACGAACAGTGACTTTTCTTAATAACTTCGTTATTTTCTGAGCTATTGTCGTTTAATTTAATATTGTTAAGTTAATTACACATATAAACGACTATGCCAAATTTGATCAAGATCAGGTGACTATATCATATAGCTCCCATAGGAACGATCTTTCGAAAACAGTGACTTTTGTCAATAACTTCGTTACTTTTGACGCGATTGCTTTCAAATTAAACATTTGTTAGTTTAATATATCTGTTAATGACTGTGCCAAATTTGATAAGGATCGGGTAGCTATATCATATAGCTCCCATAGGAACGATCGGTGGAAAACAGTGACTTTGATCAATATCTTCGTTATTTCCTATGCAGAAGAAAAACTAAGATTGTAGGCCGTTCTTTCGGACACATTAGCCCTTTTAGCTTAAACGTTTTTCCACTTTGAAGGCTATAGGTAAGGGAGAACTTACCAAAAAAGTTGCAAGGGTATACAAACTTTGACGCGGTCGAAGTTAGCCCCGGCCCTCTGGTTTTAAATCGTTTCTTATTAGTGCCTCATGACTTGTTCTTGTGTTTTTTTTTTTCGACATATATCTAATCATATCATTCAAGTCTAAGACCTTTGAGAGTTCCTTAGGCTATATTTGGGTTACATCAACAACAATTAGTTTAGCTTAAGGTAAACTTTAATAGAATTTGTTCAAATATTATTAGTTATAATTATAATTGTTTACACGATTCCAACAGCAAAATACAATTAAACCAACAAAAAGAATTGTTCAATAGGTTCAATGCCGAAGGGCACTGTGTATTCTGTGTGACTGTGATTAATGATTGGTTATATTTTTACTCTGCCAACAATTAGTGGAAAACGATATCGAAACAAAATAAATGTAGGCGTACCTATATATGTACAGGTTGATCTATATTTCTAGCTACAAAACTTACGTATTTACTTAATAATGGTGTTTAAGTGGGGCCTTGCCCATACTTCTAACATAGTTGCCATTTTATTTATGACACTGGCTGGCAACGCCTATCACCAGCAGGATATAATAAGAGTGCGGTACACAAACAGGCAAACACACACACACACATACACAGACATCAAGCACCCGGACATTATTCTCGACCAACTAGTCTCCAGGGCACAACTTGGCAACATCAGCACCAAGAGCAGCAGCAGCAGCAGCCGGCGAGGAGCATAAAGCGTTGAAACATGAAAGTGAAAGTGGAAATGGAAATGAAATTGGAATTGGCAGTGAAAACGAGGGCCGCCAGTAGCTGGCTGGCTGACTGGTTGGCTAGCTGGGCAAATAATTATCTCCAGTGCATAATCTTGGCAACCAGCACGAACCATGGCCAAGATCTTGTCTATTCTGGCGGGGGCCAAAAAAGAAAATCACAACACGAGCCTGAAAGTCAAGTGGGCGTGTGTGTTGTTTGCTTTTGTATTTATGTACAAGAATCATGCTGAAATGCTGATTATAAGATTGCTCTTAAAGGGGGCCAAAAAGGGCGTGACTCACCGCCACCACGCCTTAACGCACACACATGTCACACACACACACACACGCACACACACAGCTTAGAACTCCTTGGAGATCAATTGAAGAAAAATTTGTCAAGGTTATTTGTGGCATTTTCGTTTCCATTCTTTTACCTTATTAGCATGCGTAATTAGAGTAATTAGTTAATGAAAAAAATTTGCAGTCAACATCAATAGAAGCCCCTCTTGGCCTAAAACAAAATCCCGCAGGCACTCATAAAGTTAAGCCGCGTATAGCAGCTTTCACTTGAGTGAAGGGCCACTTCAGGTCGCTGCTAAATTAGCACACGCAATCCCAAAAAAATGAACTAAGTAAGCCGTCTCGCCGACTTGGGTATACCATACACCAGTAAAGCAAATATTTAAAATTTATTAAACAGATGCATTTTCAATTTGGGACTTGGAAAAAATTACAAGTCCAAAAAACAGAAAGAGTGTTCATAACTCTGTTTTTTCAAGGACTATTGGGATATCGTTTGGCCAGCATAAAGTCCTTGTCCATGCCTATCCATTGACATCATCAGGTCCTGGAATGTCCTTGGAGTAGCTGAGAAAAAGGATGTTTTTGGAATATTGCATGTCCTGCATCCTTAGATGACCACAACTTTTTTTGATGCCAATCTGTAGAGATCGTCAAGGACATCTTTGGGAACCATATGTTTTTGTTCTGCGGCAGGATTTGTGGACTCTAGAGCTAAAAAACAAAAAAAGGATAATTTTCTCGATGCCATAACTCTGCAGGACATTAGTCGAATTCGACAGGACAGACTTTTTTGGATTTTCCAGGTTCAGGACTATCGATCTGCATTCTAGGATTTGCAATATCCTTTAATAAATATTGCTCGATTTTTTGTAAGGGGGTTGGCTCAGAAAAATGGCCAAAAATCTCAAAAAACACATAAATGTCCTTATAACTCCGTCAGTTGAAGGACGAACAGGACGTCCTTTTGTCAGATTGTAGGCCTTAATGATCCGCTTCGACTGTCGCCAACAGATCCTGGAAAGTCCTTCAGGAAACTGAGATAAAAGGACTTTTCTGTTTGACGAAAAGTGGCAAATATCTCTCGAGTCCTGTAAAGGATCAGGACGAAAGTGGTGTCATAAGACTCCAACCATCAAGGGGTATCTCGGGTGCAAAGGACATCTCAGTAGTCCTGTGGAGAGCTGAGATATTAAGGATTTTATGGTTTTGGTCCAGTTTTTTTGGCTACTTGGTTAAATTTGGGACTTGGGAAAAATAACAAGTCTAAAAACTCTTGAGCTAGAGTTGTTGTTATAATTGTTGCTGTTGTTGTTGTTGTAATTGTTGTTGTTGTTGGTGTAATTTTGTTGTTGTTGTAGTAATTGTTGTTGTTGTTGTTGTTGTTGTTGTAATTGCTGTTGTTGTTGTTGTTGCTGTAATTTTTGTTGTTGTTGTAGTAATTGTTGTTGTTGATGTTGTTGTTGTTACAATTACAACAACAATTACAACAACAACAACAACAATTACAACAACAACAAAACCAATTACAACAACAACAACTCTAGCTCTAGAGTTTTTGGACTTGTAATTTTTCCCAAGTCCCAAATTGAACCAAGTATTGTTGTTGTTGTTGCTTTCTTCTGCCTTTTACATACATTTTGGCGACTTTAATATACCAATTCATTCTATGGGTGTATGGATATGGTAAAAAAGGCGAATCTATGGGGTGGTGGGTGGTGGGTGGTGGTGGCTACTTGCCACAAAGAAGGGCTTAAACTGTATACAAGCATATCAATTTCCATTTGGCAAATAAAAATCATAGGCACAATAAATCCAAAACGTAAACTACATAAATTAGATATTATTCTGCAGCCTTTTTTGCATTTTGAAATGTAAGTCACGTAGGTGACTTTATAACCGCAACTAGGCGAACCTTTTGCTGATTACGACGTGACCATTTATACCCATGGTCTGCCCTCTTGCCCTCTGAAAAGGATATACATACGTATATGATGTATCTCTCTAGGTAACTATGTGTGTGTGTGTGTGTGTGAAATTATTTTAAATTATTTTTGATAATTGAATGAAACACATAGATCAAAAGTGATAATAAAAATGATTTCAAATCATAATTCATCGTTTTTGAAATATGGCAAAATCGTGTACGCTCTTTTTGATTTATCCGCGCATGCGTCACTCGGAAGGGCAGGTTCTTCTCCTTCTTTGTTGTTGGATGACTACTAGGCTGGGACACGTGCACTTTGTTTACCCAATGTAATGAAATTTCAGTAACAAGCGAAAGGCAAATTGATTGTATGTGTGTGTGCGTGTGTGTGTGTGTGTGGGTGTGGGTGTGCGTGTGAGGGTGCAAGTGTGGGAGTTACTAACCTGAAATTCGAATAATTGCATTAGGCAACAATGTGGGCCAATAAACATTTCTGCAAACATCACATTCCCATCAAAAGCCGCTTCGAATTGCTAGCATTGAAATTTAACGCATATTGATGAGTTTGCCAATTCAAACAAGCCAATTTACCCTTATGGAAACCAAACGAATAAACTTAAAATGAATATGCCAATCAATGGGCAAGTCGCTGTCAATCCCAACTTTCTCTTGAAGCATGCCACTGAAAGTTGTTATCTATGGTTTAAAAATTGACAGAAATATATATAAATATAATAACACTAATACGAATTTTATTGTCAGGACAATAGATAAAGAGCAATTCCTTTTTATTGGCATTGAAGTTATGTATGTAAATTGGTAAGTGATAAACGTACAAAGAAGGCATACTTCATGATGAGATAAGATGAGAGATAAAAGCCTCTCTCAATACTAAAAGGTGCTCATGCTCGTTTTTATGAAGGACTCTTGCAGCATAATTATTTTTTATAACTTCAGTAACTAACATTTACCTGACTATGAACAAAAATTGTATTGTATTGTATTGTATTGTATTGTATTAAAGTATAGGATATAGTTCTAAACTATCAACCTAACTATATTTTACAAGCACTGGCAACTAAGGCCTTCGGCTTAGACGAAAACTACATCCATACACTAGCCTGGGATTCGAACCTGGATCCTCGTTGTTCAGTTAACTAAATGACTAGGCCACTTAGACGACTCATCTACCGAGAACTGCATGTATAGAAATTACTTTCAAATTTAGTGATAGGAAAGTGGGAAATATTTGATCTTTCATAGTACCGACGTTTTAAGTTTTGATAACTAAAAAATGAACATAAAATGGTCCTCGATATTGTTAATGAACGTTTTCCAAGAATGCATTTAGAAACAGCTCCCAAATGCCCACTTTAGAGGTAAATTAGCCCTGAGCTTTGCCTAAAACTGCTGCTGATTGTACTTTTTGGGCAAAACAATGATTTTAAAAGAAATTAAGAATTTCATGGTCAAATTTAATGCCCAATAAGACCAGAAGATGTTTCTTCTCTCCTCTTGACCCAGCATTAATCTCTTTTTGCCATTATTGATAACACAATGTTAACAAATTAATTGCTTCAAAAAATGACAAAAGAAAACCGAGAGATGGCCAACATATTGATAAGCGTCAATTTAATTTGTCATTTGATAAGTCATCGTTGACATTTCTAATTAAATTTTCTAAATAAATTTTTCTTTTAGAAATTGATTAAAGCTTTTGATTATTAAATCATTTTTGGTGTGGGCTAAATTCATTCATTTATAAATTTCTTACCTCTCAATTTAAAAGCTTTATTTAATATATTTTTGTTAGTTATTTGTTTGCATATATGTACCTTGTCGTTGGGGTGATTCTGACTGACTTTTTTATAAGGTGTATTAGTGTCTTTGTCTGTGTGCTTCAAAGTTGCTAATGCAACCATGCCGAAAAAAGAAAACGGACTGCAAAAAAGGGTACAAAAAAATGGTGAAAAATTGAGAAGAGATCTCAAAGAGGCTGTAAAAGTGCTCTGACCAAGGTTGTTTGGATGAAAGCAACAACTGAACTGAGCTGAACTTTAAGTTGAAGCAAAATTTAAGCTTACAAATTTAATTAAATGGCCAATTCAACTCGACGAGAGCTCATTTTATTGAGAAGCAAGTGGCATGAGGTGGCAAGTTTTTGAACAAAATACATACAAAATACTTTTAATCCCAATTTACATAAATATTTATGCTGATGGCTCTTAAATTGCTCGTCCTTCGAATACCACACACACACACACACACACACCCACATACAGAGTCTTTTGTGTTAATGCGTCTTAATCTTTAATGAGCCAAGTTTCTGACAAGATTCGCGCTTCAGTTCGGTTTTGGTTATGCGTTTGGTTTTGGTTTTAGGTTTCTTCGTATCGTTGTTTGTGCCCTAGAGTACGTGTATCCAGACGAGCATAACCTCCGTTTGCCAATCTGAACTACTTTGTCTCCAGAAATGAAGGGCGATGCGATCTAATTATAAAGATAATCTCTCTTTCTCTCTTATGGCTCTCTATTCTATCTCTGTAGTATGTGCACGGCATTTAAATGTGTTTGCAAAACAGTTTAAAACAGAATTTCCAGCATTTTCTTGTTTCTTGTCGATATGTTCAAGAAATTTAAATGCCGCACTCAACTCGTCTTGCCCCTCTTTCCCTCTCACTCTCTCTCTGTCTTTCAGTTTCTCACTTCATTAGACACTCAGTCTCAGTGTGCAGCACATTGCTGACAGCAAAATCCACACAAAAGATAACATAGCAACCTCAAACCAAACCAGACCAGACCAGGCTAAAACCCAACCAAACCAAACCAAAAGCGGGAACAAAAACAACAAAAAAAAAACACCCAGAAAAAAAAAAGGAAATTAAACCAACTTGCTGCCCGGCCCAAGGCTCCTCCCTTGAGCTTCACGCTACTTATTTTAATTGCTTAACATTTTTCACAAAACTTTTTGTATGCACACATACAGAATGCGCACACACACACACTAAATACACATATAAGGAGTCCAACTATAGCATGCTTTTAAGGGCACTCGCAGTCGCAGCTTAATCGACTGATTTAGAAGTTTATTGCATTTCCCATCTTCGTCGGGGCATTTGGGAAATGGCACCGGACACGAAGAGGTATTTTTAAACGTTTTTGCAAGCCACTTTATTGTGTCTTGCCCGGACGTAACAACGGCGGCAATATAAATGGACTTCCGCGCATAAAGCGGATAGTGTCCTAAGGGTAATGCGGAAGGGGGGGACGGGGGGTGGGTAAATGATGGCCAAGACAAGAAGCCCGGACGCCTTTTTGAAATTGTTCTTAAATTTATTGACTCTGCATTTAAATTGACCAACAATTGTGTGCGAAAAACTAAAGACTCAAATAACCCATAAATATTGAAATATTATTCCAATGTAAAACTTTTCATCCAACCATCCACAACTTGTGTTTACATTTCTTCTTCACTTTCACTCTTTCTCTCTCCTTTCTATGAATTCTGGTTTCTCTGCGGTGTGGTGTCGTCTCTGCAACTGGCCTTGACCATTTCATGAATAATTGTGTAAAAGCTGTTGTATCTATATGTAGGATTGCGCATGTTGCCCTTGCCATATAATTGCATAATTGAGTAAAACCGCAAAAATCGCACAATTTATGCAGCGGGCACAGCATATTAATGGCTGATTATTGAGACAACAGCCATGGAATGTAAAGTATATGTATGTAACAAAATATTCATTAAAACTGATTTATGCATTTGTCATTGTGGCCATTATTTCAGATGTTGTTCTTGCTTCAACTTTATCCCTGTTTCAGGACTGCTGTTACAGATGCTGATGTTCATGTTGATGTTGCTGCTGATGCTGATGATATTTGAACTGCGGCAAGCTCGTACTGAAATTTACATAAATTTTTTTTTTTTGCGCAACCAAAATGACAGTTTTATTATGTACTTGAGAAAAGGCATCATAACATTGTCATAAAGTTTGCACACTCAAACCAAAAGGGAAGATGAAGGCGTTTTTCATGACTATAATAAGGAAAAAATTTACTACACATAACAATATCCAATTAAGACCAAAATGCATTTAAAAACCACAAATTTTATTAAAAAGCTTAAGGCTGCAAAAAGAATAGAGTAAATTAATAATAAACAACACTAACTACAGGATACCCTTTAAGCCATTTCTTTCTGTTCAATTAGATATCCTTTAATGATATTCTAAACAAGAAGTCAAATAGGTCAAGTAGGTGAATGAAAACTTGAAAACATCTATAACAGGATGTAACTAGGAGTTTAGCTTTAAGTATCTTTATTAGTTTAGTTCAATTGAGTGTTTATATGAATATTCTTTTGGTAACACAGTTCTTATTTTTCGGTTACCTTATGTACACAATGGATGAACTTAGAATTAATTGCACGACCGCCTTGTTCAACCGTTTTGCTTAGACTGCCACGCTTGCTCTCTCTCATGACTCTCGCAGATCTCATAATCGTTCGCTTTCTGAGAAATATGCCAGAGTGGTCACAGAGAGAGAGAGAGCCTGCTACACTTCTTTGGCTAATCTAATCCTAGAAGAGAATCAAGTTTTTGTTATACATACATAAACACATACATATATAGAACCTCAACACAATTTAGAAGCTATAACAGGCAAGTCCTTACAGTCTAAGCTTTTGGAAATTATGGATTAAATTTATATTACTTTATTGTATTTTAGTGCTTACTTACAGTTCACTTAAAAAGGATGGTTGGATTATGTAGTTATAATTAGTTTCTTGTGTCGCCTTGCTTATGTAAGTGTCTCTTAGTAAATCAGTATCACTTCCCGGATTAGTAATATCTTTCTTGTAAAGGTTATTCTATTGTATTGTTTATTGTGACAACTATAATTTAATGTTTTTTTTTATATACAAAAATTCCGTCATAATGTAACTTTCTTAGATAAATTGTTTTAATTAAAATGTACTACAAACTTTTTAATTTTATGTATTCAATTTTTAATTTTCCGTGAAATGCAATTAATTTAGGTTAACAACTGAGCACAAATTGCTTGTGGCTAAAACAAAGCAAATTTCTTATAAGGAATTACGTTAAAGACTTTAGTGACACCCTGTACAAAGTATTTAAAGGAATATAAAAGGGTGTCTAGTAACTTCTTTCCAGTGACTTTAAACAAATCAGGCAGACGGCGTTTTTCCACTACCAACCTCTTGGAACTAGCAAGTTTCTATGGGAAAAATGCACCAAATGGGTAACTCTGCACTGGCATTGGACCTGAAAAAGATGAAAAAGAAATCTTATCCTTAAGCCACTATTAAAATGGTGATATGGGAAATCGGGTCTTAATGGTCATCTCATCATCTCATCTCACTTCTAAATTATGATTTATTTCATTCATGAAAACAGTTTTTTGTTTTTGAATATACCCTTTTTAAGAAGTAGGTAAAACGGAACCAGCTAGAAAATATTTTCTTGTAACTTTAGCAGCTTAAATTTTGTACTGGTTGTTGTTTGGCTTTTGTTTCGTTTTTGACAACTTGTTGGCCAACATCAATATTGTATGGGCCAAGTGGGCAGGTAAAAAGGCAACCCCATTCATTGTTGTGTCCGTGTTGTCCGTGTCTTGTGCCTGTCTGGGCGCATTTAGCAAGACTAACACACGGGGCGTATGATTGCTTTTCTGTGTCAACATAACATGGGGCAATAATGGGTTTTCTCCTCACTGTTTCTCTGCCTCTAGAGTGTATATGTGTATGGGTGTGTGTGTGTGTGTGTGTGTGTGTGTTAATGGCTTCAATGCGATTACACGACATCAGCGAAAAGCATTTCCAGGCTGAGCGGCTCTTAAATCATTCATCTGGTTGCTTTTTTCAAGGTAGCCCAGAGCCATTTTACTCATTGAACTTTTATTGAATATTTTGCCCAAAAAAGAAAACTACAAAGTTCAGCTGCAGGCTAGCCAGCCAATAACAAATATTCATTCGAAAATGTAAAAGAAATACTAATTCCATTTACAAACAATACAAATAAACTGGTAATTTTTTGTTTATTCAATTATTTATAGACAATGCATACACAATTACAGGAAATTTTTTGTTGTTTGTAAAATATTACATTTAGCTTTGATTGGATTTCAATCGTCATTCCATTTCTCGAGATCTGGATTGAGAATAGGAGCGGGTATGTCATATGGGTGTGGCAGGGCGACCTGTTTTGGCTCCGGCAGGTAGCCAAAATGAGTGCGCAGAAATTCAATTCCCAAGAACATTAATACAGTGTGGGGCATAAGGCGAGTCAATGCGGGCACATATCCTTTATAAAAGGCGAGCGGCCCCTCTTTGGCTGTCTTGATGAAAACATCGGAAAGTCCAGAATATTCACCGGGCTGGGCATTCATGCGACGCGTCTTAACCACATCTATGGGTTGGGTTATAGATGTGCCGGCAATTGCGGCTATAAGCGAGGCAACCACATACGTGTTCATATTTCGCTCCATATTGAAACTGGCGACCAGCACGTCCTTGCTCTGCTCGTAGAAGGCGATTTGCCCCACTGTCATGAGCATGCCACGTATGGCTGCAATGCCGGCACCATTAAACAGATGCTGCCAACCCTCCTCCTGACACACACGGGCCAGGCCATCGAAGACATGCTTATAGCTGCAAGATGAAGGCAATCAAGATGAATGATGAGGTGACAAGTAGTAAGTAGTGTAAGTATTTAGTACTTGCGACGCTTTTCTCTAGGTAATTTCACATCGTTCTGTAGCCGCACATTGAGTAAATCAGCCGGAGCCCCCGCAAAACCTCCAACAAGGCCAGCAGCTCCAGCAAGTAACACCTTACGGGACATGGTACTAGTGTCCATGTTCTTGGTACCAAAATTGTAGACAGCAAAACGGGTCAATGCATATGTATATTGACGCAACATGGAGGCAGATATCCCATTATACAAGGCCAGAACGCCCTGCTCTCTAACAATTTTCTTTGTGGTGGCCACAGTGGATAGTTTTTCCGCTTGCGTCTGCATTAGCACTTTCAAAAGGTCCAAAGGATGTGTTACTACAGCTGCCATAGAACTGGCCACTCCCCCGAAAAACCAACGCGATACACGGCGTTGATCATACGATCCAAATGGCATTGACATTGGAATAAAATATTAACTACTAAAACCGCGAAAAGTAATAAGCAAAAAAAAGAACACGTTGAACAATTTTGGCTTTATACAAATGTGCTTCTATGAAAATGTATTGACGCAAAACTGAGGGAAACTAATGTGACGTCAGGTGAAAATATGATGAAATTTGAAAAATGTTTTGACATATTTGCATTTATCAATTACGAAAATTGGCGCATGCCGTGCGCGACCATAGAAAAATTCTTGCGTGTGGCCTGCAATTCAAAGAAACTCAAATACAATTTGTTTTAATCAAATTAGTCCGGCATGAAAGCGAAATTTTTTTATTAAGTTTATATACACTTGAATGGCAAGGATCTGACGGGCAGCAGGCGACATCCATATAGCTAATCTTAAATGTAATAGAAATTTGGCCTGTCCTTGGACAAGTCCTGTAAATTTAATTAGCGCCCAATATTTATGCCAAATACGTAAATGCCATTCACCTACCCCGATTAGAAGTAGGGTCACAAAAGCAACCCCACCAACAACCACAAACGCGGCATTTGTTAAATAATTCTGTTGCTCCAGGGTCAACGAACTCAGATACACATAACCACCGAGCAGAATGGTAACCAAACACATATTGAAGAGCAACACCAACAGAATGCCACGTATAAGCAGGGCTGAGGAAATGCTCCTCTGACCTGCCACACAAAGTTAAACCATATTCACTCTATATTCCATTTAGATATGGCTTTTCTAGTTACCACAATCTCTTAATGGACTCTCTTGCTCAGCAGTCGATTTACCCTTCTCGATGGCCACAAATCTGCCGGAACGGAATGACTCCATGCTGGGTGAGTTTGTGTGTGTGTGTGTGTGCTTCGTTTTTTTTTTTTTGCCAAGTGAGTGTGTTTTGTGTTAAAAACAATTCCAAGTTGTATGTATTTAATAGAAGCATCGAAATTTTGACAGCCAGCACAAGGCACGCAACAATCCGATCGACCACACTGGTCGTTCACATGTCAAATTATTTACGCCTGATTAACCGAAAGCTGCGATTCACTTCCTTGCACAACAAAACGAAAGCAAAATGAATCCAGCACGCAAAGCTTACAAATAAAGGAATCGTTTGGGGTATTCTTTGGATCGGCTAAGAGTTACCCAGTATTTGCATTACAAAGACTTGAAAAATATATTTAAAAGAATATTTTATACTAGGTTAGTTTGAAAAGACGTAAGCGAAATACCAACTAATCTGCCTAATAGCGTAAGCAAAACAATTAGAGAGAGGCTTCAATTTATTGTACTGCTCTCTCTTTTGCTACCACCCACTGTTCCGATCAGAAGTTTGAAACTCATTCTCTCTCTCCCTCTGCAGCCACTCTTCAGATCAGAATGAGTGCAAAAAACGCACACACTCTTTCTACTTCTCAAATGCTGCAATTCTATCCCACGCAATGTCCACTCTGACCCTCTCTCACATTCTACCGCGGCATTTCTCTCTCACATACACATAAGCAGGTGCTCTTGTTCTTACTAGTAAGCTAAGGCCAAAGCGCACTTTTAAATATGTAAGTGAGAGAGAGAGCATATCAATGAGAGCGCTGCTCTTGCACTTTCTCTCGCTCTTGTCAACGTGTGTATAAAAGCAGCTGCAGCTACGGAAGCGCGCATCAGTTTTCAGAGGGGCATTGCCCCGTTCGGTTCTTGGCGTGCCTTATTCTCAAGAAGATCCAAACTAAACGTGAGTCAATCGGAGCGTAATTTTTAATACTATTGAATCTTAATCAGCTTTCGTATACTCTTTTCGGATAGGCAAACATTTACTCTACCGAATGGAACATAAATAGGCACAAATGATCATTGAAGTCAACATTTTCATCATTTCTTTTTTTTTTTTGCACTTATCAATACAATAGCAACAACTTTATCATCTGCTGTGATTAATGACGAAATTGCAAGTTCTTTAAAGTTGCTTCTTTTCTCTCTGATTAACTCTAAAAATGGATCACGGAGTCTTATATACTCTTCTAATCCTGGGTAAATACTGAGTAAAAAAAGTGAAATAAACGCCAATCACGCACATTTGATTATGCTAATGATTTGCCTTTTGACAACAACTACCCAAAGAAGTGGAAACGGAAACAAAACCATAGTTTCTGTAAACTCCACACACACACACACACACACACACACACACACACAGCACTATTTCTAGTTTAAATCGATTTGCGACTCTTTTGGACATAAAATGCTTTGCATAACACATCATAAATCTGAGAATTCCATTTCAAATGGCCAAATGCAAAATGTTAGATTTGTCAATAAATTGTATACCTACAATATGTGGGTTTCATTTAAATGTTTGTGACATTGATACATTCCCCAGTGCTTCAATAAAATTGCATATTTCTTTATGCAAATTAAAAGTAGTTTTAGTTTTGGTTTCCAAAAATTGGTTAACTTTGAACAAAGTTTTGATATTTAGTTAGAGGATGCATTGAATGGTAAGCTATTGGGCAAAACCAATTTCACTCTTTAATGGCTATAAATTCTTTCTTTTTCAGGCTGGCTGCATTTGAAATGGCAGAAATGAAACATTTAGAAATATTTTGTATACCACATTATTGGCATCTATAGAAAACGATTTTGCAAATAATTTTGTTTTATACGAATTGCAATTTCGATAGTGTTAGAATGACGGTGACATGGCTTTAAAGAAAGTGAACTCTAGTGTTGATATAAACTTGTTTACCACATCTTTGCCCAGAAAAATATTGTCCCCATATGAAATGACATTTCGATTGAGTGCCTCTCGATTTTGAGTGATGTTTGAAGTTCAATGACTTTTAAAAGTTTATTTACCCTTTCAACCGTTTTATATAGTTCGATTTTGATAGACAGAGAACAACAAGCAAATCATTCTAAATGGAAGACGACTATTCCAGTTGTTTTCACCATTTTGTGGAACAAACACAGATTATATTTAAATGTTCATAATGTTGGAATATTTTATTTCGGTGTAAATTAGTTTCTGACAATTTTATTTGTTGCTGCAGCATTGGTCCTTTGGTCCGTTCTTGCACACGCAATGGCAATCCTTGTTGCAGGAACATCCTCCTCCGCATTTCTGTGCTGTGCACTGGCAATCTAATGAAAATCAAAATAATTATAGGCGATTATTATCGTTTGTCGGGGCGATGCCTAAATCGTTTGCCGTTTCAACTTACTTGTTCCACAACCCTTGCAGCCCATTATTATGCTCAATTTGTGTTCGAATTGAAATTAGAAGTTATCCACTTGATTGTTTCGTTCAAAACTGTTGACCTATCTGCAGTTCTCGCCACTTTTATACGTATATCCGTAGAAGGCAAACGAGTAAAACGAGTGCAAAATTGCACGATATCCGAGGCAGAAAAATCAATGTTTTTCCTATGTTTAAACGGGCCATATCAGTTCGTGTGCAAAATGATTGAGTTGCAAGCGTTTGCTGTGGGTCATATTGCTTATCAATTTCAAACATTTTTTTATTGCTTAACTCCTGCACACGGTTTTCTTATCAGCTTATCAATTTGTGGTGCGTTGCTTTAGTTTTATTTATTTCCATATACAGTTTAATGTGAAAGAATAAATAACAAAATAGAATATGAGGCATAAAAATGGAAATTTTAATATTTCCATCATTTCCTCATTGAAATGCAATTAAAATCAGTAGAATGTCGGCCAAACAAATTTGTCACATAGTCAAAAATGATTTTAACTCTTATTTAGTGCAAAATTTAAAAAAATTATGCAAATTTATGAGCATAATTTTGGGGACCTTCTAAAAATATAAATTTGATATATTCTGTTTATTTAAAGTCGAGTTTTATTGCATACTTTTCAGCACCGCTAGTATTAATATGGTAAGTTTGATAATATTTGACGTAGTTACAAATTTTTGAAAATTAAACAAGCATATTTAATATCTGAAACTCCTTACAGATCATTAATTGGGTTTATTTTTTCATTCTTTGCATTCTCAATCAATTATAAATGTCCTTAAATATTTCCTTTTTGTCAAGTAATGAAAACGGCTCTAACTATATCCACATAAACACAAACATTTCCTTAGTCTAACAATGGTTAATCAATGGATTAAACTGCAATAATCAAAACTATTATAAATTCCTATTCTATTTCAACTATTTTAGTTCAGAACTATTGACACAACTGATTAGTAGTTTGTTTAAAGTAAATGATAACATGTCAATAAGTAAATATTATATAATATTTCCATATTTAATAAGCAAAAGTTGTAGTAGGTTCGAAATACAACTAAAAATTAATATTGATTCGACATCCCATACTAATTTTAATACAAATAACTAGAACCTGTTAAATTCACGACATTTTTTGAAATAAATTACTTAACCTTTTATTTGTTTATTACCGTTAAAATTGCTTTATAACTATCGATAGATAGAAATATTTGTTCAAGCAAACGACACTTATATATTTACCTTATTTTATTTATATTTCAAAAATAGATTTTGCTTGGCAGGTAACCCAAAAGGTAAAGGTAACCCAAAGAATACTCAGAATTGTAAAATTGTTTTTGTTTTTAATTAAATGCTTCTTTTATTCGCAGGTTCACTCTAAGCGAGTGCTTTTGGTAGTCTAACATATAGTCAAGGGATTAAAACGTAGGGAATAACATAAATAAAACACAGTTACACAAATGTAACAGATAACAAAATTCTAGAATACATGATCATCATCATCATCATCATCGTGTCGTATGGTACTTTCTGAATACTTGGATACCTAATTACTACAACATTTGGAAACGTCAATACAATTATACAACAGTATACAACAGATTAGCTAAATGACATTTTACTCCTTCAGCTCGGCGCCGTCGTTCACAATGCCAGCTGTTCCGGTGGTTTGGGTCAGCTGGAGTTGCTTCTCTTCCGCCTCGCGTGCCTTTTGTTCGGGGGTCTTGGCCCATTCCTGGAGCTCGCCTGAGCAATAGAACCAATAAATGACACAGCCCACGAGATAAATGCCAGCGGAAATAAAGAAGATGATTCGCCACTCATCACTTGTCTGATTAACTACAACGTAGCCAGTAAGTAAAGGACTAACGATGCCGGGAATGGTGGCAAAAGTGTTGCCAATGCCCATCAGGACACTGGCATGCTGTGGCGCAATATCCAAGTGATTGACGCTAAAGAAGGAAGAAGCACATGTGAAAACGTGAATTGTTACCCCCTCCCAGGTGTGTGACTTACGCAAAACCAGACCACGCAAATGCACCCAAGCCCACCGCAATGGTTAGGCAGACCACCGACCAGGTGGGATCCAACAGATAAGCGGTCAGCATCATAAATACAGTCTGGGCCAGGAAGGCGCCGCAGTTGAAATTACGTCTCACTTGCGTAGTGGTCCAAATGCCCTTCACTTGCAACCAATCGGCCAAATAGCCGGAAATGGCCAACAGAATGCCCATGGCCAGGTATGGCACAGCCGATAAAAAGCCCGTCTTACCCAGCTCAAAGTTCAGCGTATCTGCAGGTGACATAGACAATTAATAATACAAAAGTGACAGAAAGTTAATTAGACCAACCTTTAAGGAAGCTAGGCAATTGCGTTAGCAATGTATAGAATCCCCAATTCTCAGAGAAATGTGAAGCCATAATGGCATAGAATGCCATCGATGTGAAAATTGACTTCCATGGATGCTTAATATGCTTGGTGCCCACATAGCCGATTGTCTTCTGTATGTAATCGCATTCCTCCTTCGAACAGAAACGATCCAATTCGGGTCCAGCGCGTACAATTAACAACCAGCTGACATACCAAATGCAACCAATGGTCCCAAACACATAGAACACACTCTCCCATCCGTAGCGAGCGGCCAATAAGCCAGATGAAGGCATAGCTATCACAGTTCCGGCATAGTTGCCAGCAAAGGCAATCGATGCCATCCTAGAACGTTCCAAAGGCGGTGACCAGCGAGCCCATACCGCATGGATTCCCGGAAATGTGACTCCCTCGAACACGCCCTCAATAATACGCACTGCCAAAAACATTTCCAAACTATGCTTGGCTGCCAGCGGTGTCAGCAAAGTTAGAATTGCCGTTGTTCCTATGCCACAACCAAAAACCTAAAAAGATTTTCAATAATTTCCATTTTTAACACATTGAAATCTTCAAAAGTTTTCATAACCCAAGTTTTCGTATCAAATAGCTCAAGCTTTGTTCTATAAATAAACACTAGATTTTAATAGCCCCCATTTTGCCATTATTTTCCATACATTTTTGATAAAATAATTAGTTTTCGAGTGCCTTAGTACAATTCGATGTTTTGACACTCAATTCATTGCCTTTCATTAAACAGAGTTACGTATTTTTAGAGATATGACAAGTACAAACTCACACTCATTCATTTCATTGTGTAGTTGTCACTCATTTATTTGAATTCAATTCGAATGGATTCATTTGACATTGACTTTTCTCCCATTCATGCAGCTCTCTAATAAACACACAGTTAAAGATCATTTAGAGTATAGAAAAACCCTACTTAATAGTCGTTCCTTTTCCTTATGTTAAAATATTTCAAAGTTGACATTAAATCTCAGTTTCATGACAAGGCGTAATCTATAGCTTCTGTAATTCTATTCTAAAACTATACCCGATTTCGTATTTATATTCTTTGTTAGAATTGTGTGTAAATTCTGCATTTGAGTTATGCCAAATAACTATTTAATTTTGATGAAATATATTAAAACCCCATTAAATGCCACACAAAAATCAAAAACTTTTAAAAAATCAAAGTCTTTGCATATTATTTTCCATTGACCAATCCTAAGTAAGTTGACCTCATTCTTCACTAACAATAAGTAAAGATTCCTGCCGTAACCCAATCAAATGATTAACATTTCCAATTCTACTTAACTGATCTTTCATCTATCAAGCTTTCAAATTGTAAGTCTTTTACTTGACTTACTAAAAAGTACTTAAAAAGTAAAGTATAAATGGAAAAGATATTCCTGACCTACACTTGAATATATATGTTACTTATTTTAGTTACTTTGTTTTATTATACTTACGAGATTGCCTCCGATTCTGGTGCCTATGTAGCCACCCAGAAATTGGGTCAGAATGTAACCATAGAAAAAGGAGCTTAAAATCAAGCCCTTCTGCTTGGAGTCCCATGGAAAGTCCTGCTCATAGGATACATTTCCAGCACTATCCACAACAGTGCGGTTTTCGGTCATGGCCACAATGGCCACAGAGAGATTCACACGCAGTGAATAGACATTAAAGAAACCGAAAAAGGCCATCATCACCACAATGTAACGTTGCTTCCTCCAGAATCTCCATGTGAGCGGCTCACTTTCCACAATATCATTGCTGCAGACATCAAGGGAGAAAGAGGATGAAAATGTGAATGCATTTATTTAACAGCCAAACCGCTGATAAGGCAAAAAATGAAGAAAAATGAAAACTGCAAATGCAAATGAGTTTATTCCAGCCGGTAGTGGCTTTACTTTCGCTTTCTATTTATTTATGGTTTGCCCGTTGGCCCCCATTCAACTTGAACAGTCTCGAATTTTTGCGTCTATGCCATGGTTAAAACCAGTTTTTGACAAAACCCGGCATCGACTGGTTTGCCACAATTTTGCTTTAGGGCTCAGAGAAAAAAGTGGTTAAACAGCAGCTAGATAAGTTCCTTGTGATAATGATGATAAGTCGATAAGTTTTCGTTACTCACTTATTATGATGATGATGATGATGTTGTTGTTCATGGTGTTTACCATTTTTCGATGACTCTAGGTCGGTCATTTTGAGTGCCTATAGGAGAACACAAACAATACAAAACGTTACAAATTAAAGAGCTGATCTCTCAGGTGTATATAGTAGGTAAATATCTCATATAAGTAGCTGCGTGTTGTCGCTTCATTAAATACAAATTTAAATTGAGTAGCCTCACTTAACAAACAACCGCTCGGTGATTGGGTTCACTGCACACACTCACACACACACGCGCGGACAATGTGTGTTTTATAATTTCGCGATTTGTTAGATTCTATACCCCGTCGTAGCGCCCTGACTTTAGCTTATTTATAAATCCAATTTAGTTGCGTGCTGGCACTCGTAATTGACTTTGACAATGAAAAATTTACTCTTAAGCAATTTGTGTCTAACTAATACGGAAATAGAAGATGTGTCTTTTATTAAAATAAGAAAGTTTTCAATGAGATCTTTTTTTTTATCTTTTATATTTTTTTTGACTGACCAACGCCAACGCATCTTAACTCAATTATCCATTTAACTTATTAAACCAAATAGTTCGCAAATTGTGCCATTTGAGGCACGCGAAATCAAATACCCAGAGTCAAACGCACACACACAGCATAGTCACACACACTCACACACACTTGTGTGTGAAATGTTTATAATCAAATAATTGTGGCTTACACTCTCAGTTGATTCGTTTTGATTTGCAAATTGCACGAGTTTTTTTTTTCGGCAATGTCCATTGGGTTTTATTTTTTTCTTTCTTTTAATTTAAACAATTTACGCACACACGTGTTGGTAAACTACATATGTATGTGTGCAGAGAGTAAATCATTTTATCATTATGACTTAATGGCAACTACCGCACACTCAATCTGTCTCTCTCTCTCTCTCTATTAACAAATTATATTAGGGAAAAACACAAAAAGAAAGAAAAAAGTGGTGGAAAATGTTGCCCGATTTACAATGAGCAATAAAATTTAACTCTAATCATTTTATTAACGATTATTTAATAATTATGGGTTTAAGCTAGTAAAACCTGCTATTAATCAAACGCCACAAAATTGGTTTTTTTTTTGTTTTTTGTTCAAGAATAAGCCATATACAGATATATATGTAGGTATATATGGTTTTCTTTTTTTGGTTTCAATTATCTTTTTATTAGCTCATACGTTTATCTTAATTTGCCACAAATTAAATTTGCTAAAAACCAACAATAACAACAAATAACTCAACTGCTGAGATTTGGCATAGATAAAGTGTCCCATTAGATGATTTATAGAATTCTTGTGGCAATTGTCTCAGAGTGTCTACTAATGAACTAAAGAGCTTCTTAGGCAAACGAACATAGACCACAATATTATCTCTTGCCTCTGATAAGTAGTTGATGACCCAACAAAAGTCACAAATGAATAATAAGAAACAAGATGAAAACTAGAAACTAGAAGAAACTAGATAGACTAAGTAATACCCTGTACTGGCATTCAGTAATTTACTGTGGTAATAATTAAACTTAAAAAGCAAAGCTAACTCGATTGTGTCCCAAGCAACTTGCAAGTCAACTGCATCACGGTGTATCGTTAGTCGTTCGAATTGAAATATATATCTATTATTAATATCTAGGCATATGTATCTTATAGTAGACCAAAAGTAACCTATATTTGTCAGGGTATATGTATTTCATTACAAAAAAGGAATTGTACATTCTTTCATTGTCAATAGAATGTTGAGAAATCAATTGAATAACTAAAGAAATAGTAAAACTATTTCCTTGCCTTTTGTGTGAAATCATTGTGAAACACTTGTCTAAATTTGGTTTAAGAAAACAAAAACAATTTGTCGAACAATTTACATGGCTTAATCTTTGGCATTTTAGCCACATCTGGAACGGTAATATCGATAGCGGCCAAAAGGCAGAAACGTCTTTAATTAAAATTTCATTGAAATGCAGTTGAACAAATAGCAAAAGCCACAGAAAAGTTCACAACAAAAACACACACAGACACACACAGACACATTCCTCATGCTTTTGGCAAATTCCTGTTTACAGAAAATACCTCACACACACACACACACACACACACACACACAAAACACATAAAACGAACAAGCAATAAACTTTTGAACCTCTTCTTTAACAAAAAACTTTTCAACCGCTTACAACTTGGAGTTTCCCTGAATATATATTTATTTTTAATTTTTGTTTTACACTCTTACTTTTCCCCTTTTTTGCTTACTGGATGAGGTAGAGATGGTTCTGGAGATGAAGATGTTGGTTGGCGTGGACAGGTGTGAAGCCGCCGGTTGCTCGCAGCGGACTGAAACTGCAGCCTGCTGCCAGTCAGCAGCTGGACAAGGCAGTAAATAGTCGCGTCGCAGCTCTCAGCACGATCAGCTTTACACACACGCCAAAAAAAAAAAAATAAAAGAAAGATCGTTTATATATATATCTACATATTCAAATCTCGTTTTGCCCCGTGCGGCAAGTGAAAAAGTATTGCCATTAATTTAAAATGTAGTGGTTTTTGTTTTATATTTGCTTGTTTAACATAATCTTCTTATTGTTATTTTTAGAATTAACTTAATATTACTAAATTATTATTTAAAATACTCAAATATCTTCAAATCATATATAAATCATCGGAAAGTCTAAATTCAATATTAACCAGCATTTTATTTATTTTATTTTTTTTATAATATTTTATTTGTGTTGTCTCAGCTTCAGACAGCTTTTACAACGAATTTGAGCTTTATAAATTCAGTGAAATTTAAATTGACTATATGATTAACTCACTCAATCTTAATAAAAATTTCAAGTTTTAGATTTGTATTAAATGTTTATTTAATACTTTTGTCTTAAGTAAAAGATTTTTAAAATCATTTGTTTTTATAAAGCATTTCATTTAACCATTTACTTTATTGTGCAATGGCAAAACCTATGCCTACTAAAATTGGATCCATCATTTTACGATGTAACTGGAAAATTTTAATTTAAAGCGTAAAATTTAAAGCAGAAAATCGAGAAAATTCATAATTATAAAGCCAAAAATCGAGGTATTACATTTTACGTCAAAAAGTTCTAGCGATTCGTGAATATGTTTTCATATTTTATTTTATTTCAGATCTTTTATTTTTGAAAATTGAATAATATTACCAATTTTGTATTCTGTTATAGAGAAACAATTTGTTTCATATCTAAATAGTTTGTAAATTACAAAAAGTGTAATAAGGCAAAGTATTTAGTTGGAAAAAAAGATATATTAATAACGGCAACTAGAAAAGTTTCAAATTTCTATTTCAATGAATTAATAGTACGAGAAGAGACTGTCTTTGGATTTTTTTACACAAAACAATTTGACTTACCAGTCAAAAACTAACTAGCCACTAATCAGTTTTATTTTTACTTTGAAGCATGCTTAATTCAATTAAATTGTAACTGTGAAAGACAGTAGTGGGGTCAAGGGGAGGTAAATTGCTGAAATCTCAACTCAAAATTCAATCTTTTTAATCTCGGGTTTCTTAATATTTTTACTTAAAATAGTAACTAGATTTCAATTTCTAAGATTATTTTCAAATTTTTGGTGACCTAACTATAAATAAAATTTACATCTTAAAAGTAACGACTTTGATAATTTCAAAGTATAATTTTCAAAACATTTTCACATACATACATATATATGTAACTGTAGCTTAAAATTTTCCCATCACAAACAGATTTCTCTTCTGGATGTATGTACTTAGCTACAGCCAGAGATACAGGGAACATTTACTTGACTGACTGAAGCTGATCAAAATATTTAGTTATCTTCAATTAAGCTAACGCACCCGAACCTTGAATTACTGTTATAAAGTTTGGCATAAAGCTTATCGTTTGATTAGCCAGAATATGTGACGATTATAAAGATAAAACAAACATTTAGCGGAATTTACACACCAAATTATCATGCGGTTTGTTTTTTGTGTATTATTTTCGTAGGATTTGTGGTTTTATTTAGAACTACAATGGTGACGCCCAAAAAAAAAAACAAACCGAAATACAATCGTAAAATTGAAGAAGGCGTGAGACACAATTAACATGGATCACACGACAATAGGATTTTGTTTTTTTGAAATTTTGATTTGGTGCAAATTTTGAGCCAGTTTGAACAGGTTCTATCTTTCATTCGATCTATGATTGACATGATCATGTTAATTGTGGCAAATTGTGACTTTATTATAGGAAGGCCAAGAGGCACGTCCCACTGTTAACTAGTAATATATCATTTAACAGAGCTGTTATATCGGCTATGTTAACTATTGTATTTGCATAACGTATACGCCTTGTTGGCCTTTAATTGGTCCTACTTGTTTGTCGGACATACAAAAAAATTGAGCATATACCCATTGGGCATATATTGCGAAATATTTACACAACAATTCAGCCATTCAATTTAAAATATTTTTGTAAAAAAAATATATAGGCAAAAAATACGAGTACCTTTCTTTTTCCTGTGCCCAACATCATCGTATCATAAACAATTGCCGCAGTCACACGTGCCACAAAATAAACAATAAACAAAGTGCGGCAAATACAACTCAATTTACATTGCCACCAGATGCAGCACGTGACAAAATATTTCAGCATCCAACCAAAAGAATGAGCAGGTGAAATTAAAATCTGTCTTCATAGGTTCAATCACCGACTTTTGGGACACACTTTAACAAGAAGAGGCTTAAATTTTGTATTATCGTTTAATTTTAGATATTGGCCAGGTCAAGGACAATCTTTCAATTTCAGATTGTAAAATTATGAGCAGGTTGTCTGTCAAAGGAGGTAAAAGGAGGAGGTTGTCTGTCAAGCGAAGCTTAGACTTTATACACAACTTTTCTTATTTTTAGCTTTGTCTACCTAAGTTAGTTATATCACTTGTCTATGTCAATTAATGCAAATTAGATGGCAAATGCATTAGAATCATTCTTAGCCTTTGGCTTGGCAAATGTAGTAAGCCTTATTTCCTGTAGAGAATATAAATAGGAGAAGGCAAAAAGTGTTTTGCCTCTATAGCAAAAGCAGCTCAATTATTATTAATATACAATTTAATTACAGATAAGATGGCCAGATGTTAATGCAAATGCAAATACAAATAATATTTTGAGAGTTTAGAGTTTAGATTCATTCATGATATTTGTGTATTATTTGATTTGCCAGTTTAAATTCGGATAAGTACTACTGACTACTAACTAGTTCAAGAGTTTTACTTTCTTTTTCTCTTCTTAAATCCTTATTAAATGCACCATTTGTTTAATGGCAAACAAACGAAAAATTCTCTGGTTCAGGTGTCGAAGCAATTTAGCCCTCGCCATACGCTTACTACATTTCCTTTTCACTGGTCTCGTTTTATTGTTTTCTCCATTTTGTGTCCTTTCTCTCTAGCCAGGTAAATTGCATTTTAATTGTGCGCTCAAAAGGGAACGCAGCTGAGTGCAAACAATTTGGACAAACAAAACACCGAAAATGGCTAACAGAAAGCTTTAAGCAGTTTTTTATTTCAAAACTAAAGAATGTATATAATATATATTTTTTTCCTTTTTTTTTTTGGTATACTTATTCCCTAACTCTTTACACCTACAAAATTCCAATGCAAATTTGTCGTTTGACTTTGACTACGTGAGCCTTTAATGGTTTTTCTCGGCAACTCTTGGGAAGGAGAACTAAAAAAAAAAAAGAAAGTCTTGAAACTTTTCAACTTCCTGTGCGCTTCCATCGTCATCTTCATCGCCATCGTCAACGTCATCATAGTCATAGCATAGTCCGTTGTAGTTGTAGTTGTCGTAGTCGTTGCCGTTGTCCCCTTTGATTTCAAGTTGACAAAAGTTGCTGCGAGTTGGGCGCATATTACAAAAGGACAGGAGAGTCCGTTGGCTTTTGCCAGCCTTCTTTCTTCTCTGCTTACTTGGCTTAAAACTACTTGAAATGCAGCAGCAGACCTTTCGATTCCCAGTCCAAACTCAGTTGGACAATTTCCATTGCATTTGGACTCTACGTTTATATGTATGTGTGTATGTATGTATGTAGTGGTATTCCCAAAAGTTTTGCACTGCGATGTTTAAATATTTAAACTGCTCAAATGCACAATTTTATGGCCAAAACTACACTAAAAATAAAATAAAAAAAAAACTTTGCCTAATTGCAGCAAACCTCTCTCCATCTCTATCTCTATCTGTTATGTATTTATCTCTATCTCTGTCTTTTTCACCAATTGGCAACTCACAATTAAATAGAGAGTCAAGGATCGAAAGGATGGGATGTGATATTCTGCACGATTTCATAATGTCATTAGCGCACTCGACAAGCTCTCTGAAAGCTTTTTAATGACCATAATTCATGCTTATATGGCTGGCATGCTATGGCTAGGTCAAGGATAAGGATATGACACCATGACATCGAGCGGGAAAGACAAAGCTAACTTGGTGATATAATTAAGCTAAGAGCACGCAATACACCGCAACAGTATCCGCATCATCATCAGCATCAACATCAGCCGCATCTGCATGGTTAATCATACGCCATGTTGGCAGCGTCACTGAAAAATTTATACAACAGAAGCCAAAAAGCCTAACAAGCAAGAACAACACAACACACAACACACAACACAGAGAAGACAATGGCAAATATTGTGACAATAGGGTAAAACCAGAGACATGAAGAGACCGAACAAACGACAAGACCCGTAAGGACAAAGGCTTGTGTAAATATAGAATTTTATAATAACAAAGCACGTCGCAGGTGCAATTAGTGTGCAAATAAGCGTTTATTTGCCTTCAGTCAGAGACGAGAGCGAGAGACGATTTAAGGGACCGAAAAGGAAGCGTAGAAGAAACCGAATGGCAAACGAGGGGTGTGCCGAGGTGAAGTGACCTGATTTAACTCTTGTTTAATTGTACATACACACATCTCACCCCTCGTTGCCCCGTCTATTCTTTGCTAGTATTAGAATTCAATTTACTTTTACATCAACTTGAAGAAAATTGTACCAGATTATGTCGAGCATAACTACAACTACTGAGAGCAGAGGGTTGGTCATAAATCAAGTTTATTGTCCTAGCAAAAGTTTCTACGGATAAAGAGATGCTGATCGTTTCCTGTTCCTGAATCTACTTCTGGCCACTGGCCACTCACATGAAACTAAACATTACTCAAGTTACATTGCCCAACCTGCTTCTGACCAGTCGAGGGAACTGCTATTTGCTCAGCAGACTCAATTGAAGCCTTTGCCAGCATCTCGCATCACAGTCGTCGCCAGGGGGCACGACCTGTCCTGCCACTCATTCTCCAATTCCACAACCCCCGCCTCTTGTTTGTTTGCCTGCTCCGGCTCCTCCCTTGCTTTGCCCTCACTGTGACAGTTGGCAGCTGCCTAAAAATTTGCCAGCAACAGACGGAAGAAGGGAGGAGCTAGGGACGGAAAGTGCCATTCGCCCTGGGATTTGATGGCAATCGGTGCAATTTGGCCAGACCTGCCATTCTGGTAAATGAAAATTAAAATGTTTTAACTCAGTTGTGCGAAATTGATTGCAGTCAACTTACTGACTGACTGACCATGTACTACACTCTACACTATGTAAGGTTCTCACGTCTTCGTCTATCGTTTTTATTTTCTCTCATCATCAACATCCTCATCATCATCCGTCTATGTGAAGCGAAAAAGTTGGTCGGTAAATTGTGCTAAAATGTTATTAGCGCTTAATTAGTGCACAACTTTTACTCCAAACAGAAAACCCAACCACAAAGGCTAGATGCGTTGCTTCAACTTTTTGCGTGCAGCTTTGTGGCAAAGTTTTAATAATGACTAACTTCAACTAAAATGAAATAATGCCATTTTACCGCCAGACTGGAGGCTACCAAGAGTTCAGCTAAGCGGAGATAAAAACTGCTTTAAAGTGCAAGAAAAAACAAACAAAAAAAACCCAACAACTATGTATGATGTAAGAATATGCATAAAATATTCATACAGTTTTCTAGCTCTTCTCAACTCAACTCAGGGACAATGCAATGAACTGCAAAGTTACAATTGTCGTGTCACACTTGAAACATATATATATATATATGCATCTAGTTGGATGAGTTCAACAAACTTTCCAACATGACATCAAAACTAGAAAAAAGAGAAGCCAAAAATATATAAATTACTGTGAAAATATTATCTTTAGATCTTATATTTTATTAGTTATAAACATTGCTTACTTATTTAATTAAACGTATATATTTCAGCGCGTGTCACTCTGAATACATTTTAATTAAATTGATACCAACAAAAAAAAACCATTACACAAACGCGGCATATCAAAGGCTGTGGGTGGCGGGCGGTGGGTGGTGGGCGTGGGCAGTGGGCGGTATTGGCCATTCAACTGAATGTAATAGACTATCAGTAAAGGACAGAACCTTTAATGAGTAGTAGAAACATAAACTGAACAACCAAAATATACATTTTTGGCCAAATAAAAGTTGCTTTAATATTAAATTAGTATTGCCTGAAGCTAACGCAAACTGTAACTTAAAACTCAATGAATGTTAAACAAGTTAGAAGGCAAAGCATTTAAAAAAACCCAAAACTCCTTTTAACAATAACAATTTCTTGAATAGGGTCGTCTTCTAAGAACAAGAACAATCAGGAGAAAAAATTATGAAAATTAGAAATTTATAGTGAAATCGATATCTATATCAATTCCCATTAAACAATTCCTCCAAGAAGCAAACCTATCCCATCTTATATAATAAGTTACCAAAATATCAACTTTCAACAATACAAATTAGACTTTGTACATATACACATACAAATCTAGTATCCTGTAAATATATTTCTAACTAATTAGCACAATTTTAGCTTAAGGCCTAGTAGCTAGATTTAAGAATTGTCCGTAATTTGCAATCACGGTTTCAATTCAGAATATAAATAAATAAATATATCAAATACATCTTTGAAACATTTAATCCTTTTGGAGTTTGATACAATTTGTTAGTTGAGGCTTAATACCTTCTAATAAAGGAAGAGTTACATTCTAAATTAATAGTAAAGTAAACATAATTTAAGGACAATAAAAAGCAAATTAAAAAACCCTTTTTAAAATATTTTAGTTTAAAATTGTAGAAATTGTTTTTTTGCTGACAAACCATTTCAATTTTTGTGACCAAACTGAAGAATTAGCCCATCAATATTCCGAAAACTAAAAAATATATAGCTTAGTAAAATATAGAAAAGAAATTACATATTCAACCTTTTGATTTACAAATGAATAAAAGATTATTTTATAGTTTCCATCTTATGTAAAATTTGCAGATTGTTGCTTTAAAGACATTACTACCATATTCAAAAACTCTTCAATATTTAAATTGATCAACTTATGAATCAAATATATTTGCATAAATGCAGAACAATTATTTGTTTCAGTGTAAGTCCTAAGAAAACATATACAAAGGAAGCACTTTAAAACTAATTGAATTGTATTTGTTTATAAATTTAAATTGGAAAGCAAACCATTTAAATTTTGAATAACCATTTAGATTGAAATAAATATAAATATTTTTGATATATAAACAGTTATTTTGCCATTTTGTCAATAAAGCATTAAATATGGGTTATTTACAGCTCAGATGACCCTCTTGAAGGTACACACACACACAACATACACACAACAAACACACACATAAGCAAGGAGGCAAAATAACTGATTTATTATCAGGTTTGTGGGCTAAACTGAGCTGAGCTATAAATGGATTTTATGTGATGGAATTGGGCTGACATAGCCCTCCCCCCCCCCACACACCACGTCTGTTGCTTGTGTGCTTTTGAAAATGGGTTTTACTGCAGCAGCGTTTACACTTCAATAAGTTTTCATTGAATAATTTGAAAATATTTTTATGGCATTTAACATTTAGATCGATCCATAGAAAGAGAGAGAGAGAAAGAGGAAGGAAAGTTTATTATGTGGCAATGATTTATTGATGTTCAATTTCATTCTGAAGCCGCAAAGTAGGCAACATTATTATGATTATTATTATGCCCAAAACCTCATGTAGTATTCAAAATGTTAGTTTCAAAACGAACCGCATTATGCTTATGCTGACTTATGCTCTCTTTATCCAAAACTCTTTTAAGAAATTACTCATACGCCGCATTATCCGCACAGCCGCATTTGTTCGGCTCTCATTGAAGTATTCTCTCTTACAACATGGCGGATAATTTTGCGGCACGTGTTTTTGTTTACTTTCTTCATTGTTGTTTTCTACATTTCCGCATCACATCGGCCCAGTACACACACACACACACACACATACATATTTATAAAATATATGTATGTATATCTGCTACATAGCGTAACCCAGTTTGGATGCGTAATATTGCCACTGCCATTGCAACTACAAGAACTCCCATTTGGAGTGTCTGATGCTCTCTCTCTGTGCTCGTCATGTTGCTGTTATTTTGGTTGCTTGCGGTAAGACTTCAAGTGAGCTCGTCGTCTTACCCATGATTGTAAAGTGAAGTTTGTTTTGCACATTTGTGCTAAGGACACTCGAGTTGTGCATCACTCACTCACTCACTCTCTGCACTGACTGCACTCACAGCAATCACTCAGTGTATTCACCGAGTGCTAGCACTGGCAACTAGAAAAGAACAAACAAAACTCAAGTGAATAATATTCACACATAAATTGCAATTGCTCACCCACTGACCAAAGTCATACAAAAGTTAGAAAGTTATAAAACTTTTGTAAATTAACAATTATCAATAAATTAAAAACACTCACTTTTACTTTATTTCAACTCAATCGAAACTTATCACTCATTATTGAGATAGTCATGGTTGTAATGCATATATACATATGTCTGTCTAAAGGATCTACTGAATCATGGATAACAAATTTTTAAAAGTTCAAATATTTCTAAGAGATTTTGATCCGTTAGAAATTTCTATAAATCTTCGATTTTCGAGTCTTATAAATAGTGATGGTTTTTTTAATTTGAAGTAAAATACAATATAAAAAATTTATAAAAATAATTTAAAAATCCATCTAAAACTAATTCTTAGTTCCGTAGAACCCATTTCTTGGAGTATCGAAAAGTCGTTACATAAGAATTCTTACCTAAACTTATGGATTATGGATCATTATAGATTTTATTATCCTATTTTGTGGAGTATAAAGAAATCATTACATACCAAATCTAAGTTAAATGTATTTGTTTTTATAAACTTTATAAGCTTCTGAATTAAACTTGGCAAAATAAAGCCACAAGAGTTTTGAAATTTTGGCATGTTTTTACACTCAAAGGTTAATTATAAAGAAAATATCTGAATTTTCATGCTAATTAAGACAAATACATAGATTGTAATCTAAAAATCGATCACAAAATCCTGCCTTGTTTGCCATTTAGCATAAAATCCTTCTTTCCTTGACCGACAATAATTCAAACGCACTTGTTAAGATGGTTAAACAGGCAAAGTTTTTTTTTTTAGGATGAACAATGTGACGGAATGCCTGAAATCTTAATTATCCAGCCGGCTGGTAGAAATGTTTTACTGCCATTTTCGTTCTCATCTGCATCCTTATTCTGATTCTTAGCCACATCCATAACAATGTTGCTGTTTCGAGTCTTGTTTTCCTTTTTTTTATACAACGCCATTGGCGCCTAACGCAACAAAAAGAACAAAAAATAACATAAAATTTATTGGTAGTGAAATTTGTGCAAAATTTACAAAAAGATTTTAGCTACGAAAAATTATTACAATTTTGCATGCATTATATGTAGGTAAATGTGTGTGTGTGTGTGTGTGTGTGTGTGTGTGTGTGTGTGTGTGTTATGAGTTTGTGTGTGTTCTCTCAAGTGTAGCAATGCAAAGTTTTGCTATGTCCGTGTATACGGCAGGGACTACGGGCAGCTGGTTTATGTTTATGCATAATCTGCACCTGCCCCTTTTCTTGCAACCGACAAGAAAACTTTTTGTTCGCCTCATGTGGCAAATGCATTCTCATTCTCGGTAATTTGGAATACATGTTCTTCTGGTTGAGACACAATGCTCTGTGTTTTTTGAGTAAAACAAAAAAAAATAAATGGAAAATGGGATACTTTTACCCTTTTTTTCTCTTGTCGTATAATTGAAGGCCTTCAAGCTTCACAGCAGGAATTGCCGCAGTTTTCTGTAGCTCTCTCTATTAACTTTAACCCAGTTTCAACAGAAATCAAATGTCCAACAACAAAAAATGACCTGGGGCCCTACAATATGTATGTACAAATTGTCGGACAGAGAGTAAAGGATAGACTATATATGTAGGTGGGCGAGTCTCAACATTTACGCCATAGAAATTTAAATGAATGAGAACCTGCTTAATTATTCCATTTCAGGCGAGTTTATTTTATACACGCGCGTTTTGATGCCGCAATTGAGAAATTTTTAATAGGCAAAATGCGTGGGCGCGTCCACAATCCGCACTCGACTTAGCTTACCCCACACTGAACAGGCTGCTGACACTGTCTAGAGAAGAGTCCGCTGTCTCTATCCCGGGAGACCGAGTGTCGGCAACTGGCGGCTCTTCGCTCTTTGTGGCATTTTAATTACAAGCTCTGCACCAGAGCGCGAGGAGCGCTAGGCTAATGAAATTAAAAACAAAAAAATTGCTCAAATAGAATTATAATAAAAAATATAGACGGAGGAGACAGAGAGAAAGTGAGTGAAGCTAACAGTAAACGACTAAAGATTAAACATGGCTCTGTTTTCTTCGCATTTCCTCTTTATTATTATCTTCCATTCCATTCCATTCCAGTCCATGGACATGAGTTGTGTCCCATTTTTCGCCTACCTCAATATGCCACGAGTCTCCATCAATGTTTTCGCTTAATTAATTGCCATTTGCGGTTTGGTTTTCAATGCAATTAGCTGCTTACCTTTAATTATAATTAGTCTGATGTCATTAGATAGACTATTGAAATGTGGTTTTTTGCTATAATCATTAACTAATTAATCACAAAAATTTAATTGCTTAAGCGTTTTTTCCACAAATTTTATCCATTTTTTTGTTTTTTAAGTCCTGGCGCTAAATCAAATCTATTGAAGATTAATACTCTGACAAATGGCCATATAAATTTATTATCCATATCGGCAGTATTTATTCTTTAGTTTTTACTATTTGCATACATTTCAATCGGTTATATAGTGGAGACAGTGGTAAATTCTGAAGAATGAAATCAGATAATTTTGGCAAAGGAAATCAGAACATTTCCAAAAAGAACCTTTTTAACAATTTCAAACTGCATAAATTCGAATAATACTATTACCACGAAAGATTTTGCAATGTGTGTAGCTATTCAAAGGGTATACAAATTTCGGCATTGTGTTGTCTCGACCCTTTGGTTTTTTCTTGTTAAATTGTATAATTTCTAAAAAGCCAACAAAATGCTGTGCATTGACGTTTTACCAAATGGAAAATGTATTTCATAATTTGTTTATTCTAATTAAATAAAAGCCTCACTGAAATGTCATAAAACTCGAAATATGATCTGTACACAAACAAAATTTAATTTCAATTTGTCAAAAACCACACACACACACACACACACAATTACACACACTCGTGTATCTAACACAATGTCAGGACATTAGAATTTATCACATGAAATTTAATTCGTTTGGAGTAAAATGCTTTTACATTTACAAAAACGGGGGAAAATGTCCAAAATGTTTATAAAATATTCATGCAGTTTTAGATTTATATATGTCTAGGGCGATTATAATGCAAATACAAACCATTTTGACAGCACAAAACAGCAGCAAATCGAGATGAAATATTTATGTGTTAAATCCTTTTGCTCTTTTTGGTGTTTTTGTTTTTTTTATCCACCGTGAGTTCAACTCCATAGTGGGGCATAGACGCAAAACAATAAATAATAAAATCACTAACAGGGTTTACGACCCAGAGTGTCTGTCTGTGTGTGTGTTTGTGTGTGCCTTAGTCGCTGGTGTTAGCGTCATCAGTATTGTCTATCGACATCGATGGGGAGTCTCTCAGGGCATAAGACATCGGTACCTGAATCCTAGCCACAGTCTAGTTACCAACCTCTCACACACACACATATTGACAGAAACGCATTCGCTTTGATCACACAGCACAGCTCGAGGAAAACTCGACAAAAGTGTGGCCGAGGGGGGAGTGAAGATGCTGAGGAGTTTATGCTGCTTGGGGAAATCAACGTTGGCGACAAAGTGAAACGGACAGACAGACACGAGAGTCAGCGCTAAAGATACCACGGATTGCACGCCATCAGATGACATGGAACTGGTTCTGTGTGTGTGTGTGTGTGTGTGTGTGTGTCTGTTGCCTTTGTTATTCAGCGAGATGTGCGAGTGTAGTAGTGAAATAATCCACTAATTCCTTTTTGTCATCCAGAAATTATTACAAAATTTATGTGCCAGCAAACTACGTTCCTCCTTCTAAAATTTTGCAATTCATTTCTGAAAAGGTCATAATTAGTCACTGATGTTGATCAAATTTGAAATGTTATAGATCATCCTTTAATTTGATTGTGAAATATTTCGACTTTTTTTTCTATATTTTCCATATTAATCGCATTTGAAACTATAACTTCGTTCTTTTTCTAGTGAGAAAGCTTAAGAAATTCATGTTTGTATGATGATTATATTATCATGATTATGTCAAGTTTTTGTCGTCATGTCTGTAATTCGTAGCTGATCTTTGCTTCGATAATCTTTTTCTTTTCTTTTGAATTTGAATCCTACATATTTTGTCGTTCCGATGCAGGGTATTTTATGGATTAAATTGTTCTTGAAATGTGCTTCATGTGCTCTACGTATGATTTCCCTATCATATACTTATGTATGTTTGCTGTTTTCAATCTATCTAAAAAGATCGGTATATAAAACAACATCAAAACAATTTATCATAATATTTAATCAATCAATCAAATCCAAACTCTTTTTAAGTCCCTCGAATGACTCGAATGATGTTTTTTAATACAATGCAATAGTTTTCGGAAATTAATAAATAAAAAATCAAAACCACATTTGATATTTTGTAATTTTGAAAATCAAACATAATGGTTCTTTTCCTTTTCCCTGCCTAATTATCTAACAACTTTTAAAATACTATAAAAAAAAGATTAACATGAAATTTTATCGTATTTGAATGACAGATTTTTGATATAATCAACCAACTTTGATTAACATCTAACTTATTCCAAAAACCTATTACAACTAACATAAGAAACATAAGAACTAAGTCTTACTAACCAAGACAAAACAATTCACAACAATTATCATAAAGACAATTGTCTGAATTCAGAACAGTTTTAATTTTCTTTAAAATTGATTACCTTTAAAATAATATTCTAGATATTTCAAAATTCATTTCTAAATTACTACCTAAACATGTGTAATAAATTCAAGAGGCAAGTCTTGTGTCCTTCCAAGGAAACTTACTTACTAAATGCAGAAATTTAAATAGGGGAAATTATTTGAGTTCAAGCGACAAAGGGAAAATTAAATGTACTCTGATTCAAGTGGAGTAGGTAGTCACATTTATGTTTGCATATTAACAAGCTCGAGCCCCCCCAAAACAGAGACTTTCCGTTTGTGGCTTCCGGGGACAAGTTTCCTACCATGCGTTAAGCATGACGCCGGCAGCGGCAATAAATGGGCCCGCTTCATTAGGCCAACTAAGCTTAGTTGCTGTTTGTTGCCTTTTACTTTGGCTCATGCATGCGTACACACACACACACACACACACAGACACACAGACTAAGAAATGCTTGGGGCTTACAACCTCACCCACTGTGTTACCATTAGCACACAGAGGGTCGTTGCCTGTTGCCATCGCTCTCTCTCTCTCTCTGTCTATCTTTCTCTCTGTCTTGACTAGCCATAAATATTTCAGGTGAAAGAGATGCGCTAAAAACTTCACAAGATAGTGGAGAGAACAAGGGGGAAAGGACAATCTGACAATGAGTAGAATAAAACTGTCATTTATTTGCCACTCTAATTGCAATTGCTATGGCACCTTAACCTACTGCAATGGGGCACTAAAGTTGCTAAAATTGAAAATTGTTAGTTTTAGGTAATTAAAGTGGCTAACATTTGCCCCAATTTTAGTTGTTTGCCATTAAAGTTTCTTCTATTTTTCCCCCGTTTTCTAAGCTGTGAAAATTGCTGTTAAAGCCAAAGCGCGAAAAAGTTTTCGATAATGCCAGAGCAGCTGAGCAACCATCTGGATGTGTGTGTGTGTGTTTAGGTGTATGTGTGTGTGTGGGAGTCAGTCAAGTCAATGAAGGCAAAACAAATATAGGGAAAAGTTTTCCAATTTTCGATTGCCAATTGTACAAAACGAAAAAAAAAAAAAAAAATAGAAGAAGAAACAAAAAATTTGTTCGTGCAACTTGCCAGGGGAATAGAAGTAGAAAGTTTGTTGTGCCACATTTTTCGATACGTGTATGTGGATTTGTCCATTTCATTCGACTAAGCTTCCCTCTACTTTCTGTTAGCAATTTTTCTTTATCACTTCTTATTTGTGTCTTTGCGTTTTCTCTTCACCTTAAAAAAAAAAACACTTTTGATTGCTAAAAATTTTTTGAAACAAATAAATGAGTTCATTTTCAGGTCAGTTATCTGCCTAAAGTTAATGCTGACAAATATTCTTAATATATTATACAGTACACTCAGACACAAATACATATACATGCATACATATAGTTTTTTCTTTAAGTACACAGAGATAAATTGAAACTCTTATGTTGCAAGTCAAGTGAGGTTTAAGTAAAAAAGACTTTAACTTCTATTAATAAGTAGAGACATTAACTATCTTAAATATACTTTAATTTCTTATATTAGATTGTTGTTGTTGTTGTTTGCTTGTTTCAGTGTATATGTTGTTACATTTCTGTTGGCTTTAAACTTTCGCTTTGACGGCAAACTTTTGCTTTTTATGCTACAACTAGCGTCGAAACTTTTCTGTAACGCAATGCAGCCAAAGTTTTTCCACTTCAAGTGCAACTGCCTGACAATAGAAAACTCACAGAACTTTTCTTACACACACACAGATGGAGAGAGAAACACACAGATATCTTTACACTAACTTAGTTAGTGTCTTGATGTCCATTTTATTTGCAAAGCAATTCTGCAATTATTATGTATGTGACAGTCAAAGGTAGTCATGGTGGTTATATCTCCAGATATCGTTATGGTTTGAGTACCATTTTTCTATCTCTATCTGACTGTCTTTGAGTCTCTGTCTCTCTCTCTCTCTCTGTCTCTTTCTCTTTCTTTCTGTCTGGTATTTTTCATGGAACGGCTTTAAACTTGTCATAAGTGTTTGTAATGCGCTCGTTACATTTATTATTGAGTGGCTACTGGCTTCGTCGCCTCATAGACAATGCACCCTTTTTGCCATGCGTCTGCCATGGCTTCGACTGCCATTTGAATGCATGACAGCGACAAGGGGGAGAGAGAGAGAGATGCATAACACTTTTTGGCGCAATTCCCCAGCACGTTGCCTGTAGCATACTTATCCGGGCAACGGCAGCAGAACCTCACACAGAGGAGCTGAACTGCCAAAGTGAGTCGGGGGTGGGAGGGGCTGCAGTAAATGCATATTTTATATTTTCATTTCATTGAAACCGACACGTAGCCATTGCCAGAGTGTTTCTAGTTTCTATGCTATGAGTTTGGCTAACTAGATAGATATATACAAGTTAGAGAGAGAGAGAGACAGAATGGAGGGAGTGTTAGACATATGGGGAGCGATGAAGTAAGAATTAGAATATATGTAAATTTCGATTGAACTTTGCCCATACAGCTAATAATTGATATGTCTTTTAATTAAGTTTTTCGACCATTCAACTAACTGGAAACGCAAGTGAGTTCAAATGAATTGAAATCATTTTGCTGTTTTCCTCAACTTGTCTATTGCATAATTTAGAATTTTGTTTTAACTTTAGCATAACACTTGTATATACTATATACATATACTATATCGAGCTGTGCTCACATGGTTTACTGTCACCACTTAAGCGTCAGCTTTTGCTCGCAGTTTTATACAATTTTTATTAGGCCCTTCACTTCACTCACTGACAGGCAAAAAAAACCAAAAAAAAAGAAAGCAACGTTTTGCATTTCTCTGAATTATAAAACAGCATGCAAATGAATGAACATTATTTGCTTGTTGGCTCGGTAAAAATGTTTAAATTGCGGCCTATCAACCTTAGTTGTGACAACTTGCATTTGTCTTTGCCCTCCACCCGACACACCCAAAGAAAAAAAAAAGCGGGAAATCAACCTACCCCAAACAACATAAGTTTATATTTACGCTTCGCTTGTCGCAAGGATATTGCACTTTATAAATCATCTGGGGCAAAAAGCCAGAAGCACGTAAAAGTAGATGAAAAATGTGCCATTGCGTCTTGAGCCCAAAAAGCAGCAGCAAAAGCACGGACCACAACAAATATCCTAATAGATATAAGAACAAAACCCACAGCAATAGGTAAGAATCAGTTTTATAATGCCGAAAACTTCATATACTTACTATAGAGATTCCGATTTTCTATTAAGTATGTATTCTTCTTTTTATCTTCTTAAAAGCTAAGAAAGTGAAGAAAAAACAAACCCATTTCCTGTCGGCAAAGTATTCTTTGGCCAGTTCTCTACTTAAAGCTAAATCTACTTTAATAAATCAATATGCTATATTTAGGTTCTTATATTTGAATTATTATTTGTTGTAAATATATCCCTTAAACCGAAATCCATGCAAAGCTCATGCAACTTTTGATCAACTTACTTTAGTTAGAGTACCAAAAAGAAAGTCATATCGGTTAAATTTTTGTTGTTTTTTTTTTTGCCTCTCATCTTGGTTGCTGTTCATTTGGCATGGGCATCGTGTTTCAGGTCTTTGAGTTTGTTTTTGCCTCAACTTGGGTTTGATTTCGTATTGGTTGATCTAACTCTGCTCTCTACTGATGCTGTTCTCTGGGGGGTTATTTGCTTTTTACTGTCGATGCTACTGAACAATTGTTGTTGATACAAGCCAAATTGCAACGATTTTGGCTTTGTTTCATTGCATCCTGCTTCTCCTATGTGTGTGTGTACGTGGCACATGTGCCTGATTAGAGTTGAGCCAAAAAATGCTATAAAAAAACTTGACTTGCACAAATGAGGCCAACAAATTCCATTGCATGCAAATGGGTGAACTGGAGTAAGTGGTTACTGGTTGGTTACTCCTTCCATCTGTCAGAAGTGGTTAACCCCGTTTCAAATGTACTCCTTTTTTTTTTTTGGTTGTTCTTGCTTATCCAATCAACAGCGAAAACTAAAAGACTTGCCATTCTAATGGTATAAAATCAGAGTGCACCAGGAAGACATGAACAAAACCTGGAGGATTTTAGAGTGCCCAAATAAGAATCAGCCAAAAGGGAATGACAAAAAAATTGTAATGTCTTTTCTGTAAAGTCTTTCAAGTTTTTTCGCTTCTAACTAATTAGTTGCATGGAAAAACTTTTATTAAACAAATTCTGTATTTCAATAAAGTCATGGCAAAAAGTTGTTCTATCTAAAACCCACTTGCCACATTTGCGCTGCATTAAAAATGCATTTTCATCTCCTTTACCAAGCGTGTTTAATAGTCTATGCAACAATGTGTGTGTGTTTGTCTAAGTATGTGTGTTTGTTTGTGTGGTGTATGTAATGCTGATGGCAGCCATATAATTTGAACATCATGAAGTGCACTTATCAGAGAGCTTGGCAAGCACTGCCATAGATAAACATCAGCTGAGTGGAGAAGAAAGACAAAAAAACCAAGAAACTATAGGGGGGAGTGGGGAGTAGAAGGGGGGTTAAATAAGTTGCATTATACTTAACCAACTCAAGCTGCTGCATGACTTGACTTCTGAGTTAGGAGCATTGTGTGTGTGTGTGTTTCTGTGTGTGTGTATGCAACTGTCAGTCCTTATTAAAACATTCCACGCCATTCCAATGGCATGCGAATAGCTATTCTGGGGATGAGTGTGATTTTTATATCAAAACCATTTTGATTTGATTGCCATTGGCCAACGCGTCGTATGATTATTATTATTTTTCAGCTTCTTTTTTTTTTAAGTTGACTTGCGTGGAACGTGGTCAAATTGATTTGGGCACGTGTCCGTATTAGCTAATGAGAATGACAGGCGAGCTTCAGTAACATGTACAAACTCACTCAGTGGGCGGCTAACGCCCCTATTTTAATATGAGGGGTCGTCAAGGGACACTCATCGTTGGAATGTATTTTAAATTTTTCAATAACCTCTTCAATTTTCGTGATATTTATTCAATAGAGCATCAGATTAGTCATTTTGAATCTCTCGTCCTACATAGTTTTAAATCTATAGAGTCTTGGTTTGAATCTTGAGAAGAGCAAGAAAATATAGAAAAACCATAATATGTCTAACTAACTGCGATCCTTTTTATACCCTTGCAAAAAGGGTATATTAATTTTGGTCAAAAGTGTGCAACGCATAGAAGGAAGCATCTCCGACCATATAAAGTATATATATTCTTGATCAGCACGACGAGACGAGTTCAAATAGCCATGTCCGTCCGTCCGTCCGTCCGTCTGGATCAACGCAAACTCCTCCTAGACCGAAAGAGCTACAGAGCTGAAATTTTGCATGTAGGCTTGTATTACTGCAGGCGTTGTATATCTCGGATTCAGCCGGATCGGATCACTATATCATATAGCTCCCATACAAACGCCAAAGTCACGAACAGTGACTTTTCTCAATAACTTCGTTATTTTCTGAGCTAATGTCGTGAAATTTAATATGGATGAGTTTATTACACATATAAACTATGCCAAATTTGATCAAGATCGGGTGACTATATCATATAGCTCCCATAGGAACGATCAGTGGAAAACAGTGACTTTGATCAATATCTTCGTTTTTTCCTATGCTAAGATTGTAGGCCGTTCTTTCGCAAACATTAGCCTTTTTAGCTTAAACATTTTTCCACTTTGATGGCTATAGGTAAGGAAAGAGTTACCATAAAAGTTGCAAGGGTATACAAACTTTGACGCGGTCGAAGTTAGCCCCGGCCCTCTGGTTTTTCTTCAGATTTTAAGACACAAGTTTTATCCTTTTAACTTAAACACTGACATTTTTATCATTTTTTCTATGAATTCGTTTCGTGAAATCTCCCTTAGGGACTGCAAAAAACTGCTCCATAACAATATAATTTTGATTTAAAGCTTACCACGCAGTTTTAAAATTAATTTACTAATTGTTTGTGTGGCTAAAGTATAAACAATTGTGTTTTGTAACATATTTTTCTAGCACATGACTAAAAGTAAGCCCTGCGATTGTCGGTGACATTTGTGGTTCTGGTTTCCCGTGTTTTTTTTTTTTAATTGCATTTTTATTTGGAATTTAATTTTTTGTGGTCATTTGCACCTGACAGATGGACAGGTTGGAATGCTGACCATGCTCGTTTAATTAACAACATAATAACATAAGCAGACACACCTTAACATCTCGACCTCTGCATGTGCTCATCTCTTGGCCAACTTTGATAATAAATCGTAATGGTCAGCAAGAAGAAAACTGTAATTTTGTTTGTTTGCCTTCTCAATAGGTCAGTGAGGAAGTGAGTTAATGGAGGATGGGTGGGTGGGAGAAAGGGTACCGTCATTCCTTTGGCTTCCTTTGTCTTTGGTATGTGTCACATTGTCTAATGGTGCATTCGTGCATATGAAATTGCTGTCAACAAAGGGCAGGTCAGTTGTGCCTGAGATGTCATGAGTTGGGTCAGGACTTCCGGCTGCCGTTAGTTACAAAGCGCTGGATGTTCCACCCTAATGTGTTTAGCCGGTGAAAGTTATGTGTCCTACCCCCTCTCATCCTTCCCGCCGCCTAGCACTTGTATGTCATGGCTTTTAAAGTGCTTGGGGAAATCAGTGGTAACAAATCGAAAAATGAAAAACGAAAACGACAAACCAAAATGAGTTTCGTGTTAAATTTGTCGTTCTAGCAATTGATAAACGCCATGCCAGACATATGTCAGTCTGACGTCTGATTACGCACTTGGGAGCGGCACTGTGCGCGTGTTGGTTATATCAGGTACCTCCTACCAAAATCATCGATTTAAAGCGCAACTGTCCGTTCCCTCCCGAAAATAATTTACAAAACTGTTTTCCTCTTTAAAAATTGTCAGGGGCATTTCGACCGCCGTCAGGCCGATGAGCATTATAAATGAAACATAAAATATATAAATATTCAATGGTCAATGTGAGAAACTTTACAGGTCACGTCCCCCATGGTAAAACTAAGAACCAGGGGCGTAGTTCACTCTGAAATCCCTCGAAATGGGCATGAATAGAGCAAACGAAAACAATTGATTTTCTTTAATTTACCTAAAAAAGACCAACAAAAATCCTTGCGACTCTAACGTGAGTTTTCATATAAGCTTCACAAATTGTTTTGCACTCAACTGGAGACCAATTCCCATTAAGCCCATGGCTATCCCATTGTGAATTCTAAAAAAAAAAAAAAGGCGTGCAAATTGCACAACAAAAACCGAAAAAAGTCGAAAAGTAGCCAAAGATTTATAGTGGCCACAATCATTTTTAGTGCGTGCCGGTTAAAAGTTTTTCAGGGGAAATGAAAATTAACGTAGAACACAGTCGAAACAGCTGGCACATTGTATTGTAGTTGAATATATATTTTGGATTTTCTTCTTTTTTGTTTTCGTTTTTTGGCAGGTGCTAAAAGTTGGCAACACTTTTTGTAGTCTTCTTTTCGGCGCGACGCCAGCCAGCCAGCCAACTAATCTGTTAATTTATGTTGAAAAGTTCAGTAAAGTTCTTCTTGAAGCGCTTAGCCAAACAAAATGTAATAAATTATTAAGCATATTTGCGCACAGGACAAGGACAAAAAGAAAGCATTGTAGGATGTGGGCAGGGGCAGGGACAGGGTCAGGGGCATGGGCATGAAATTTCATTAATTTATGGCAAAGTTTTTGCCACCTGACTATGTGATGATTTCATTTGATTTTGATTCCACTTGGTCACATGCCCAGAGACAAGCGTGGCAAGCATACAGAAACTTCGCCCTGGGAAACGCCTCGTGCAACCGCCACAAAGAAAAGAAAAGCAAAACAAAAAAATTTGCTATAAAGTATATTAATATTTGTAGAGTAAAAGCTTTCAGATACCCTGTATCCTCAAAAAACCCTCAAAAGACTTTAAATTTGTAAGCAAAACTCTTGGCCCTTTTGATTTTTGTTAACTCTAAACAGTGACTACTAAAAATTCATTGATAGCAACTCAAATTTACGTTATGATTGGCTCTTTTTAAAAGCAACTACCAGGAGGAGTTCCTTAAGGTTGACTGCTTGAAATATTACCATGATTTGGCTTGATACTTAACAGAATCTTCTCCTCTTTCTCATGTGTTGGTATAGGGTACACATATATTCACCATAACAGGGTGGCTAGCAAAGGAGATAAAATGTTCTTATGCATAAGTGATGCCATGATGCTGACTACTTGCTACTTGCTAACCATGACAACGGGCAAATGGGCGACAAAGTCCCAGAACGAAGTAGCCGCCGCATTGCAGTTGTTTCCGCCCTGACACATGAAAACTTAATGCCGTAATTAACTGTTTTTGCGTTTTTTGGGACTTAAAAGCCGTTACAGTAAAAATTAAATCGCGTATACGCCATGTGTGGTGTGAGCGAGATTTAAAACGCTTTGCGTGACCCACTTTGTGGGCTGACTTGCAATACCCTTTGCATTGGTTTATATACAATTCTATACCTAATATATTCAAGTGTAAGTTTTTGGTGAAACATGTCGCTTTATCAGCATGAATCTAACAAATGCCGTGACACAAACTTCCGCCTAGAAACGTAACGGAACAAAACTAAACAAGGCTAAAGCAAAAATGGCAAAAGGCAAATGGCGAATACCTGGCATTTTGACTGCCTTTGTACAGGAAATAGCTGTAAAAACATTTGAACTCGAATTTCCTCCTCATACAAATTAACTTTGATGACTTGGCGCAAATAAAACCATTTTACCAGGCGCGATTTCCATTTCCGCCGCTTAATGTCCATTAAAAGCCTTGAAATTGATTTCGTTTTTTACCTATTTTCGGCGAGGAGAGAGAGAGGAATATGCATGCACTAGCTCAGCTGTTAGTAGCTGTCATTGTACTAATAGATAACTTTGTCCATTTCGCTGGCATTCAAATTGAAACTATCAAACGCAATTAGTATCGCTTAATGTACTCATTGGATTTAAATTGACAGGCAGGTTGGCAGTTTCCGTTTCCGTCAACTTAATGCCAATCTGTTTACCTGTCAGACAGTGTGTGTGTGTGTGTGTGTGTGTGTGAAGAAACTCAAGACAAGGCTCCAGGTGATTGTCGTTGTATGTAGAGTATGGAAGCCTTGCCACACACACACAGCACTCAGACATGCACATTGCCTGCACATTTGCTCTTCAAAGTTGCACATTTAAAGACTGCGGTTTGCGGCTTTGAGTGCCCTTCTACCACCTGATGGCTCTTCAGCTCATCCACTCCCCCCATGTGCTTCTCTCACGGCTTCTACTAAAAACTATTTATACATTTACAAAACTCTAAGGTGTTTTTCTTGTCTGTTGTAACTTGAAATAAATTTAATCTTCAAGTTGCTTGCCAACTTAAGTGATTGAGGTATAAAAACAAAAATTTATCCTTTTTGAAATGGGAAACTTTCCTCCAAAAATGATTCCATCTGATATTACACTGGATAAGACACTTGCCAAAAACCTTTTCAACTTTCAACTTGTTATATACCCTTGACAATATAAGCCACGAAACAAAAGTATAATCAAAGTTGGTTTCGGTTGAAAATGAATATACTATCTTTCTCTATACGAAAAGCTAAATATTGATTTTGTATTTTGAGCAGGGTTCAACACATTTGAAAGCTCTGTTGTGTTTTAAAACGTTTATTAATTACTTTCTAAGAAACTTTTTATTCGTTTCGAAGCATTCATTTATAACTTGACGCTAAATAATGGACTACAAAATCTTTAGTCTTATTTGATTAGCAATGAAGTTATATCTATTACTAGTCAGGTTTTTGCTGTTAGAATAAAGTCCATCCGTACTTATTTTAAAGAAATTCTTGACCCGCATCTAAAATACTATTAAAGAATGACGCTTTGACTGTGTGCCTCCAGAGTTTACAAGCTTAGTATCCTACTCTTAGTGATAATTTAGGAGTATATACTTAAAAAGGTTTAACAAAACGTGTGTTTTAAACTGAAATATAATTCGACAGCAATATATACAGCAAAATAAGAATAATTAGAATAAGTATTTTTAAGAACAATTGTTGCCTAGAGTCTAAGAATTCATTTATATACACAACAATTCTTTAAATAAAATCAGTTCATAATTTGAATTCAACGAATGAAGATTGGGTTATTTTCCTTCTCCCGGGATCCCTATTCAGGTGTTTTTCCATTGCACGCCAATTAATTTACAAACATTTATTGAAACTCTTAGGTAATTTGTAGTTATTTGTTGCTGCAGCATTGGTCCTTTGGTCCATTCTTGCACACGCAATTGCAATCCTTGTTGCAGGAGCAACCTGTTCCGCATTTCTGTGCTGTGCACTGGCAATCTAACAAATATCGAAATAATTATGGGTAATGAAATAATGAGTCATTCGTTTTCACTTTTAACTTACTTGTTCCACAGCCTTTGCAAACCATTATTATGATGAATTTGGATTTAAAATTGAATTTGAAAGTTATCTACTTGATTGTTTCGCACAAAACTGTTGATCTATCCACAATTCACGTTCCTTATATATATATCCATCGAAAGAAAACGAGTAAAACGAGTGCAAAATTGCACAAGTTTGGAGGCAGACAAATGTTTGTTTTCAGTACGATTGGTCTGGCCTTATCAGTTCGTGTGCAAAATAGATGAGTTTCAAGCGTTGGACGGGTCAAACTCTTATCTTTTTTAAACAAATTTTGCGCACGCAATCCCAATTGGTTGATTCTGGAATATGCTTGCCTTATCAGGAGAGGGTGTTGCCATAAAATGACGTATTTAGTTGTGTTGAGAGGTTTGTGGTGTGGATTTAACTGACTCATTAGCTATAAATTCCAATAACTTATACCTCTTAGCTACATCCTCTGAAGAGCAGTTTATTTGTAATATTATAATAATAATATTCAGTATTTATATTTATATAATTGATTCCTAAATGTAAAAGCATTCTTTAAAAACAATAAAATAGAAAGTGAAAAATGACTAAGTTTTGCCTGCGCATTTGGTAAATCTTGGAATTCCCTGTACTTTTCCAGTCTCTCTGAAATGATCATAAAATCTTATATATATTGAAAGTAATAAAAGCATATACACTCACTAAAGGTTGGTTTTCTTCAAACTCTCTCATCTTACGATGATATCACAACTGTCTTCAGATTGCTTTTTTTTTGGATATCGAAGCCTGAAAATAAGTTAAAGAAAACATGATAACAGTTTTGGGGAAACAAATAACTACATATGTTCCAAACTAACCAATTAAGGGAAGCGAAAGTTTCGTCTAAAGATTCTGGGTAATGTTATTGAATAAACGCTGACTCAGCCAGTCGTCTAAATTGAAGGGCTTGAAATCATTCAACTCGGCACTAGATGGCTCTATCCACACGACGGCAGTGGGTTGGACGCAGTCCCCTGATCCGCTGGCATTATTCTGAATGGGATCGGCCTGTAGCATCTCCTCAGGGTTGTCCGTGGAGCCTTGTGATAGTGACAACGCAATATTGGCATTTTCTGCAACCAACTCGTTCCAGGAGTCACTAACAAACTCAACGATCTCCTCGTGCTGCTGCGTCATGGCCTCATCATCTTTAACTTTAACTAACTTTCGGGCTGGAACAACTTTTGGCTTGTGAAAAACCGGGCGGGGTATATTGCTTGGCTTTTCGGAACTATTTGTATCGAAGCTACTAGACTTTTTGGTGACCACCTCTTTCTTTATGCTCTCGAATTTTTCGATATTCTGTGGCAATCCACGACGCGTCTGGGTGACAACTTTGCTCCGCCCTTTGCTGAGTGTGTACATGATGTTTCCAATAAAAATTATCCTCTTGCTGCAATTTTGATGTAAATTTTTGTGCCTTATCTTACACACATACGTACTGAATGCGTAAATCACATGAACGTTTTGAATTTAGATTACTTTGCCGCTTTTAAGCATAGACGACAGCTTTTCCGAAGATATCTTTCATTTAATTTTGTCTATTAATTCGAGTTTCGAAATTCCGCATTGACCTCATGCTTCTTATGACTCCGTGGCAATCCTGGCAAGTCAAAAACTAAAAAGGTAGCAACTCTTGCAAAAACAAAAACTGTTTGGCAATCCTAATTATTATCAAATGCCGATAACAAAACTAATTTATCGAGTTGACACGTGTGATTCCCATTTAAATTAAAACACCCATTAATGAGAGTTTACTGGATTGTAATTGTCTTTTCACAATGATTACAAAATATAGATCTAACAAATTGAGGATCAAAAGAGCAATTGGAAGAAAACACACTTCGAATGGAACCTTCTCTTGAAAAATATTGAGTATATTTAATAACTTCTAAAGCACATTAATTATAAAAATCTTCTGCATTTAGCGACATTGATAAGTAACACAGAAAATGCCTTGGAGAAGCTGATGAATATCAATATTGAGGAAGCCAGCGGTTTAGGGGATTGCATTATGGCCCCCATCAAGTTGATTCCTCCTCCATCATGTGAGGAAAGTCATGTAAAATGGCTCATTAGATTCTTAACCAGTGGCGGATCTAACTTATTATTTGGCGACGGAAATCAAGCATTTTGAGAGGTACAATCTCATGTCGAGGGGGGAGACTCCTCATTTCACACCCGAGAATCCGCCACAGGTCTTTTAGCGTATCATAAAAAACCAAAATCAAATACTCTTCCCACTTGAAAAGTTCATATGTAAACCAATGGGATATCCAAAAAAATATATAGTTTTAGTAATTCCCATGGGAGACACATTTTTTATTGCATATTGGCCAACATAAGATTTGATGGAATTGAATATTTATGGATTACTTGTTGCTGCAGCATTGGTCCTTTGGTCCATTCTTGCACACGCAATTGCAATCCTTGTTGCAGGAGCAACCTGCTCCGCATTTCTGTGCTGTGCACTGGCAATCTAATGGAATTCAAAGTAATTGTAGATTATTATCGATTATTGTACTTGTTATGCTTCAAACTTACTTGTTCCACAACCTTTGCAGCCCATTTTGTATACTTGATTCTGTACTTGAATTAAAACTAAGTTTTCCACTTGGTTGTTATGCACAACTGTTGACCTATCTGCAGTTCTCGCCACTTATATAAACATCGGAGGAGGAATGAAAAATAACGAGTGCAAAATTGTGTACAAGTTTTAAAGTTGTCGATTCTGGGCCTTATCTTTGCTCGTGTGCAAAATGCGTGGGTAGGGGTCGAATTGCTTATTAATTTCAAACACATTTTGCACACGCAATCGGAATCGTTTTTTTCCCTTACCTTATCAGCTAATGCTTTGGTAATGGTAATTGACATTGACCTAAGAGCCATAGGAAAACAACAACAGTAAAATAAATGCCAGCTGCTTTGGTAAAATTAAATGTTTATAACAACTAGAGAAACATTTCGATTGACGGAAGTAAAAGCAGCCAGGATACAAAAAGAATTGAGCATAAAGGAAACTGAATTGAATTATTTAATCTAAACATAAATAATTATTTACTTGTCTATGCAAAGGAAGAGAAATTTCATGGTTTAGTCTAGTTCTCCGAACTTCCGTCAGGACTTGAAAGAAATATATATTTATATTCAGTGCGGATCCTGGGGTTAAGCTATTGGGCCTGTCAAAAGAGGCCATGCGGCACCAATAGATTATGTAAGTAATTATAATTATAATACCGTCAAAAAGTATTTGGACTTGGACTCAATCTTAATCTTTCTTCGTTTAAATGATGCTGATATGCTAAATATATGAAATATGTATATAATGATTGCTATATTTTCCACGAATTCAGCTCGTCTAAGCAACTGATTAGGTTAAATATAATAGGCAAAAACACGAAAAAATAAAGTTTTCCCACATTTTTGGTTCCTTCAAATTTGTTTCTCTGCAATATATATAAATACATATGCATGTATACCATCAATTCTGGATCTGGACGGAAATAAAAATCTATACCTCCACTAAAAAGAAATATAAAATAATACGCTTTTTTAGTTGAGTCTTTAAAACGTTTTTATTAAATTCTTTAAGAAAATCAAGATTTTGTGTTGTTTAATTTATTTATTTTTGATTTCCAAGGGTGATTTCCAAGGTTGATTGGCATAACTCGTTTGGAATGATCTATGAGCCGTGTTCCAAATGAGTCTACTGAAGCTGAAGAAACATAGTTTTTTGAATCCAACTGAACTAGTAAAAACAGCAGTTTGTAAATAAAACCAAACAAATTTGTTTAATATTTCAAGTTTATTGTGTGTTGCATGATGCGACTGCAAGGTAATTGATTACCAATTATGACGACGACGATTATGGTATCGATGTTGTGCATATGGCGATCTATGGTGGGGTAAATGTGTTCCGGTATTGGTCCGGTAACTTCCAGAATCTGCAAAGGTTCTTTCTTTATGTGACGAAACTGAAGCCGTGTAGGGTGAATATTCTGCGGTATTGGTAGTCCAACCTCCAGAATTTCCGAAGTTCCTAAAGTCCACCTCCTGGCGGACCATGTCATTGAGATTTCTTGCCTCAGATCTACAATTATTTACATCCAACTGAGCTAGTAGAAGCAGCAACAGGCCGAAAATTAATTGATGTAGCTTCATTATTAAAAAATAAAACTGAGACTGACTATTTTGTCACCGAGTCGGACAAAGAATGATTCTTCTTTTCGATTATTAAGTCTTTATATAGTCTAAGCTGTATAGACTACAATGGATTATCATCATGGGTTATCAAGCTTTTGAACATGAATGTCAAAATTTATTTTAGTCAAATGTTGCGCTGCTCTTTCTAAATAAAACCAAACAAATTTTTTCAATATTTTAAGTTTATTGTGTTTTGCATGATGTGACTGCAGGTAATTTATTGACAATGATTATAACTTTAACCAGGGCGAGAACTTGCAGGCTAAAGGTTTTTTGTTATGGTCAGTAAAACCTCCAGGATGTATGCTCCTAGTGTTCCTCACCGATATTTTACACTTACATTGGCAAATGTAGTAACCATGAACACGTTGGTTAAACTCAATCCAACTTCTAGGATTTCTTAAGTTCCTATAGACCATCTCCTGGCGGACAATGTCATTGAGATTTCTTGCCTCAGATCTACAATTATTTACATCCAACTGAGCTAGTAGAAGCAGCAACAGGCCGAAAATTAATTGATGTAGCTTCATTGTTGAAGAATCAAATGAGACTGAGCCACACAAAAATAAATCGCTTTCGACTATTAGTCATTAAATGTATATATGTAGCCTTTTGGTTTTGTAGACTAAAAGAGAAAAAGCTTCATAGGTTATCAAGTAATAGAAAGTAAGTAATAAAATTATATATCATATTTTTATGTTTGTCATACAACTGGAAAGCACTAGAATAATTTAAATAGCATAAATTTCTTGATTTCCAGTGCTAAAACTACTTTCGAACTAGAATAGATTGTAAGTGAAAGAAAGAAAAAGGTATTCAAAATTAAGTTACAACATAATATTCTAAGTTTATTTAATTTGATCAGTCATAATTGGCAAAGACTAATTAAAGTACTAGATTTAATTAATTTATATTCAAATAACAATCAAGGATTGCCATTCACTTGGCCTGGCAGCATTTTGACCCAGTTCCGGATCCACTCTTGGCGGCGCATTGACATTGCTGATTTCCTGCACAGTTTCCACCGCATTTGCCGGCTGTGCATTGGCAGTCTGTAAAATAAAAGATTAGAGTTAGTTTTAGTTACTTAGTATGTATTATTCCCAACACTTACTGTTTCCGCATCCTTTGCATGGCATCTTGTTGAACTTTTGGATAGTTGGATGATTTGTTTAAACAATCAAGTTTTTTTTTTGCTGTCTAGCCAATGTGTTTCGCCTTTTATATTAGTTCATTAGTCTGTTCAGGCTGGCCAGAGAGTTGATAAGATAAGAAAGCCGTGTGCAGCCGGCAATTGGCGTGCGCAAAAACGAAAGAGTCTAGAATTGTCGTTTTGTTGTTATTAGATTCGTCTGCGTAATTTTGCGCACGCCTCTTGATAAGGCCTTCCAAAGGCATTATCAGACTTTTTCTTTAATTGATTGACTCTGGCGGAGTGCACATACGAATGTATAAAAAGAGTTTGCCCGCCCGTTTAAATGCATCAATAAGTAACAGCTTAAAAGTAAAGACATTAATAAAATGGGTTGCAAAGCTTGTGGAACAAGTAAGTCTATATAGTTGAAATCTATTTATACACATATTAATAATAGTTATTCCATTTGTTTAGACTGCCAGTGCTCGGCCACCAAATGCGGTGATAACTGCGCCTGCAGCCAGCAATGCCAATGTGCCTGCAAAAATGGACCCAAGGACAAATGTTGCGCCAATAAGAAGCAATAAATGAAACAAGACGTTTAAATCTCCATAATGTTAGTTCTTAAATATAAATAAACGTGTTACCTGTCAAGCAAGTCAATCCCCTTCTTAGTCCACTTTAGTTTTGAGTATTAAAAAAAAAAGTAAAGTTCTATTTTCTGATATTTGCTTTACAAAAATCCATTGTTCCATATAGTCAATTGTTCTATTATGTATTTCAAACAGTTTAAAGATCAATTTACTACGTATTCATTGAATAAAAAAGAAATTTCATATTTTAGTTGCTTTTACATTCAAAATCTTTATTGGCCATTTTGACAAGAATAGTTCTATAGTTTATTCCCCTCTTACTTTCTTACATACATTTGCAGTATATAATTCAAATATATATATATATATATATATAGATGTGTAAACATTTAAATACATACATTCAGCCATTCTCAATATCATCTTCTCTTCGTGTCTCTATGTGTGTATGTGTGTGTGTGTGTGTGTGTAAAAATGGGAATGTGTCCATAAAAGTTCTTTATAAGTAAAACATTCACATAAAATGACATTACGTACACACATTGAGTGTTTCTTTTTGTTTTTCGAATATTCGTAAATAAGATGGTTCGGTTTTGTGTTTCGTTATCCATTTGCTTCGTTTTTGTGTGTTTGTTTTTCAAATGTTTAATGATTTATTTTTGTTTTTCTTTTGTGTTGGTGGTTATTATGTACTTAGATTTTATAAAATTCTAAAAGTTTCACGTTACAAGCTCTTAAGTGTATACAAAAAATAGTTTTGTAGTTGATATTATCAATAGTATTTTCTGTGCTTCGTTAAATGACTAAAGGCAAAAACGTATATATTTATATATACATAATACATATATATATATTTTATATTAATATTGACCATATTGAACGCATTTGTAATGCTGTGCAAAACAACGTTGCCTTGAATCAAACAAAAAAGGGAAATTTACATACATATATTAATAAGATTTACGCATTTTCAGCATGGAAGCAATAATTAAAAAAAAAAAAAACGAGGATTCACATTTTGATTTCTTATTTTTCGTTTTTTGTTTTGTTTTTTTTTTTGTTTGTTTTGTTTTACTTTTTACATAAAGCATTTCACACATTATATAGAAATACATTAAAAATAATAATAGTAACTAAAATTATCAGAATTTAAACTGAAACCATTCATCGCTTTGCTGCTTTTCGTTTCATTCGCTCTTAATTTCACTTAACCATGAATCGTACGTACATACACATATCTAAAAGTAAGTTCAATTAAAATTAAAATAAAAATCAAAAAATTTAGATTCAACAAATAATATGTAACTACTAAAAACTGATATCCTTGTCAATTAGTTAAGTAGATAAGATAATTAAAATTAAACCATGTTCAAGAACAATGGCGAACAAAAAGATTTGAATCGATATACAGAAACATTTCAAAAGTTTACACATTTTACAAAAGAAATTCTATAAAAACAAAAAAAAAGAAATATGAAAATATTTTAATGCACAGTTCAGACATACATTCTAAAATAGTTCTAATAGTTCAGAGGGCATGTGCTGAGGGGGGTTTGGAGTGCGGATATGATGTGGCTAGTTAGGTGTGTGTTTTGTGTGTGTGTGTGTGTGTGTTGTTGTTGTTGTTTTCAAGTCAAACAATTAATTGCATGCATTGCTTAAGTTGTAGTTGTTGTTTTTGTATGGCGTTTCACAAATGCTGCAAGAATAAATAGAACAGAATAATTAGTAAACAAATAAAATACACAAAAATCAAAGATCCACGCGCCTAACACTAATAAATACTTTAAATACTTTGCAGATAGTATTACAAAACAAATAAAATCAATGTACAGACACAGATAATTATAAGCTCAGTTAAATCGGACAACATTTAGTTTTAGATCGTTAGCGAACAAATGAAAAGCCTTAATAAGATATCAGCAGTTCAAGATTTGAAAAAACTGCAAGAATATTGTTTATTTTCGATAAACTGAAGTCAGTTTTCGAGTTAGTTATCAAGTATACATATAGTAACATTTAAACATTAATTTCAAAAATATTTTACATTAACTTTATTAGCTTTGTTTTTAGTTTTAATTGTAATATATGTTTATATGTATATATCTGTGTATGTAAATATGAATTGTTTTTTTGTGTAAATTCGTAATTATTCCATGTCCTGTTTTAATTTCTTTGCCTAGTCTTATGACTGCAATAGTCCCTAACTTGAAACCGAATCGATAGTTGGTATTATCTATCGCATTCTTGTGTCATTTACCCGTTAAAAAAAAACACACATTTATATATAACTATGCATTATAACATTTAACAAATGTGCACAATAATGTGTTGTATATATATATATATATTTAGATATGATCAATAGGTTATACTTTTCAAGAATATCTCGCTCTTGTAACTTTCGTGAGAGATCACAACCAAAAGTAGTTTTATTTAAGCTAATTGATTTAAAGTTTTAATATTTGTACTACGATTTACAATAAACAGACAAAAGAAAAAACTAATTATAACAAGATGAACAAAATAAATACATACCAAAGAAAACATGCCACAACATCATGATGTATATATCCAAAACATTCTTAAAAAAACATTGAATAAAAACATTTTCGGGATTAATTTTAAAATGATGATCCACAAAAAGTCTCGTTGCTCTAACATCCATGGTAGCGGCACTCCATTAATTGTTTATATCGTAGTTGTTTATACATAAAATTCTTTGTATATATATATAGATTATACATATATATCTATTCATATATTGGATATATATAATATATATGCTTCATAGTTTATATAGTATAGTCAAAGTTCTGCATCGCATCAAAGTCCGCCATGGCAAAATCATTATTACCACTAAATTGAGAAAAATGGGGGAAATTAAAAATAAATTAATACAAAATAATAAAAACTAGTAAGGCAAATTTTATCATGCATATGTATGAGGGGGGATTATACAATGTTTAAGAGAGAGAGGGAGAGTAGGGGTTTGGAAATGTAGTCGTCATATGAAAGATTAGGCCTTGAGCAGGTTAAAAGATGTTGCGAGATGTAAGCGAAAACTTGAATCGAAATCCTAACATTCATAGAGCGTATGTGCTACATGTAAATTCGTATATATATTTAACACTAAATTGACTTTTAATTAACATCAATAAATACAACAACAAACAATTAAACAAACAAACAAACAGACAATTCACCAACAAACAAGAAGAGAAAATTGCATGCAACACTTTTGTTTATATTCATTTTTGTTAAATATTCATTTTCTTTCAATAATTTGTTTAACATTTTGGATTTTCGTCATTTGTATTATTATTAATTGCGTTTGAAGCTCGTCGAATGCAGTTGCAACCATTGGAAATTCTTTTCTTGTTGCCTAGATGTTGTTAATTTTGTCTTATAGGTGCATGATGGTGCTATTCTGTAGGCTGCTTGCGTTAGAAAATTGCAAAAAATAATAATAATAGAAGAGAAATATAAAGGGAGAGTTTGGAAAATCAGTGAAAAATAGTTAGCAAAGTCATTGATTGCAATTTAATGTTGTTAAGTAATTTGCTGCAGCTGAAAAATTTAATTAGATGGCAATACTTTGAAATAATTTAAATAATAAAAAAAAAATACAAATAAATAGGTTTGCATATAAATAGAAAATCGAACAAAGAAAATACATTTAAGACCTCTAAATTGTTTTGTATGTATAATATCATCATCCATGTAGATTTTTACACTGATTGAAAGCTGATTTTGAGTTAGTTAAAACCAATAATGAAAGAGAGAGGCTAATGAAGTGGCATGAAGTGTGTGCGTAGTGAGTAGGCGGCGAAGGGACAATGAAAGATGAACGCGGGAAAATTGATTTTCGTATTCGTTTTTGTTGTAGCAGGTGGGAGAGAAAGAGAGAGTGGAGGGTGGAGCAATATGTTAGGAACTGCAATCGCATTGAAATGCTTTTGGTTTCGATGATTTTTGATGCATGGTGGCACATAATCATAAATTTTTGTTTATAATAATACCTCACGGTAAGCAGGAAAGATAATAAAAAGATAACCCAGAAGTTGGTACTCTCTACAATGGCACATTTAAAGGCGATGGCATGGCATACGACGCTGGACTGGAGCAATATGTGTCAAAGACTGTTAATATAGTATCACTGATCTGATCCAGTATGGGATGGCCTGGTGGTGTGCTTTCAACTAAAAGCTTTATCTCATTCGCCATTTGACTATCATCGGAATCAGAGTCATCCATCACACTGGGTGAGTGGGCATCGAATGTGCCCGAGGGATCAAACGTCAGTGGTGAACTGTTTAATCGCCAACCGCCAACCACCAACCACACCAACAACGACGACCACCACAAACACCACCACGCGCAGAGTTACCAAAATCAAAGAGAGACGAGAGGTAAATGAAAATAAACAACAAAGAAGAGAGTGTAAATTTTGGGCACGGTTAAATACACAAAAAGGAAATGGTAGAAAAAACCATGAAACCATAAAATAAATAACAAAAATTAGCCGCTGCAAAAATTTCTAAAATATTTTTTATTAACTGCTAAACATGACTTGGCTTAAGCTTGAGCAATTCATCAGTCATCGGATGAACAACACATTAACGACAACAACAAATGGGTTAGTCAGTTGGGGAAACTTTGTGCTCCTCCGCATGGTTGTTTTTGATGTTTCTTTAAAAATTTCATTGTTTTTTTTTTTAGTTCAAAGTATTGCAATCAAATTAAAATTTTTCCATATTTGTTTTTTAGCCTTTTTTTGTGGGTTTTCGAAAAAAAACAAGCAACAGAAATAATAAAGTAAGAGAAAGGTATTCAAGTTAGATAAATAAACTTTCTGCCAGGTCATCATCTCAAGATTTAGTTCAGGCTTATCAACAAAATAGGAGAAAATTAATATAAAAATTAAATACAAAAGGATTTATTGTTGTTTTTTTTTTTTAGTGGATGGAAAGGGGAGATTAGGAGAGAGTTAGGTGGAACAACATGCTGCTAAACTTACTTTCCCATCCCAGTCATGTCGTTCTGCGGCGGTGATTGCATTGGATGATGAGGTGTTCCGGCAATCGAACCATTCTCTCCACCAGCGGCACGCACCTGAACGCGTATCGTGCTGGGCACATAGCCATCGGGTCTCGGTGCTGGTTCTATAGTAAAACAACTAGATTAATAGTTGAACTTATTTGAAATTCAAGTCTTTTCATACCAACTCGCGGTGTATAGAATTCACCAAATGCGATATCACGCTCTAGGGGCAACACATTGATGTCTGTCGGATGCAGGTAACGCAGGTCCAAGTCTCGTATACGATCGGCCAAATTAATAATATGGAAATCTTTGGATGTCCATGGCTTTAGCATGACAACCACACCATATTCATTAACATAGGCAATAGATACGGCACCTGTTAAAGGGTAAAAAAATGATTAATAGAACCCTCTCTCTCTCTCTCTTTATATGTTTATTTGTAGTTTTTACCCAATTCACTGTCGGAGAAGCGAACCAAAAATGTGCCTATTCCTGTTGTGGCACGCATTAGATCATCCTGTGCTTTAGCCTTGCTAATAAAACCGGTAATGCGACCCGCCTTCCACATGCCCAGCAAATGGTCTTTGGTGAGTTTCATAATGGCATAGAACCATTCCCAAAAAGTGAATGCACGATCTGGCAGAGGCTCTTTACAAAAGTGATTCCACGAAATGCAATCATTTCGTTCTCCGCTAATATTATCGCGCTGAAGTTTTTCAACTAGAAAAGCAGCAAAAGAAATGTTTAATTAGTATTGAATGACAAGAAAATAAATCGATCTAATCGACTTACAAAGAAATTCCAAATTCTCGGATGTCAGCGGTCGTTGTGTGGAGGAACCAAATTTAATATTGAGGGCTATAGAGAGCTGACACCATGTCACACGATCGGTGACCACAAACGGATCACGTACAATATCTGCGAATGCATTATCCCAGGTGATGGTGGCCCAGGATTGTGGCTCCTGATTTCCATGCACGATAACAACCACGGGCAGCGATAGAGTCCACACGCGTATCTGATAGCTATCAACTGTGGTTGTAGCATAGAAAAAGAGTGCAAACTTTTCATCCATCACACTTTCGGTGCCCTTTTTTTCGGCCCGTTTGATTTTCTTAAGCTGCATATTTCTAAAACTGGCGGAGAATATTTGATTCTGCTGATATTCCATGGTACTGGAGCAGTTTTGTATTTCGCCAGACGATTGATTCGACATGCTATTGTTAATCACATCCATATGTGATCCACGAGTGACAAAACGTTGGGCTTGTTGCTCTAGAGAGGAGAGATACAGAGAGAGAGAGAGAGAGAGATCAGTTGTTTATAGACTTTAGTTTGCCTGATTACACCTACCTGACATGATGATGCACTCAACCGTTGGTGGATTATTGTGTATGCCCAGCTGGGAGCCAATTAGCCAACGTACCGAAGATGCAAAACGTGTATTCGTCTTCATCACCTGTGGCGGCTGCTTATCAACAATAAAAGCCGAACAGACCAAATTCTTTTGAGCCACCTGTATTGTCTCCATGAAAATTTTTAGCTCTTGATCTTCTTCCATCATTCGGACCTGCTTGACTGCCTCCAATAGCAGGCACACAAACGATTCCAAGATACCGAAACAACGCTGAATTTCGTCAAGCATATTCTCATTGAAGGATGCCCCATTGCCGGCCTGAGCTTGCTGGCGACGCCAATTTTTTAACTCTGTTACGGCCATTTCCTGCAGAGCCTCGTAATACATAAAACTGCGACGCAAATGGCAAACAATATTTGCCTTCTGCTCAATCACACTACGCATTAGATCGGCTTTCTGTGCACCTGTCACCTGGATCATGCACTCATAGGTGTGTACCATCATTTTCAGGGGATTGCCAATGCTAGAGAAGTCGTTATATGCCTGCATGATCTGTTGATGTAAATCATAGAGTTCCATTTTAACGACACCCATGCCCACAGCCGGGGCGGGAGTAGCATTATGGCCCATAACAACACCACCACCACCGCCGCCGCCCATTGATGGAGTGGCTGCACCGGGACCGACAACTGGGACACCACCAGCGACAAAACCTCCGCCGCCATTGCTACTGCTGTCCATTAGTTGACTGCCATCGTTGATAAAGCCAGCAGCAGCAGCCATAGCCGCTGGATTATTCATATTGTAGGGATTCAGCGGCATCGATTGACCCCCAGTGGCCGCCACGCTTTGTTCGGTCACGAATTGCAGTTCCTTTTGCAATCCGCTACGCAGATGTGTATACAGCTCAAGGGCTGGGGTACGCTGAATGAGGGCACAAAGCTCGACCACACGATACTTTAAGTTCTGATCGGTGGCTGTGCGTGTTGACAAAAGTTTTTGTTGCAGATCCTCGTTGAATTTGAGCGCAATGCGTTCAAGTTGTTCCGTTGAATTTGGTGTGATTTGCTCGGACCTGGGGGGAAGGAGAAGGAAAATTCCATAATATTAATTAAATGAAATAAAAAACGATTAAAATAAGAAATTAGACATTCATTCTATCAACTACAAATAGTGTTAAAGTTCCTGACAACATCATTCGCTCGCTCTCCCCCCCAATGCGACAGTTAGCTACTCACATTATGCGATCTTCGATCCAGGGCGCCAAGCAGAGTCGAAGGTCAAACAGACCCTTCTCATCGTAATAAGCCGCCATGCGTTGCTCACAGTCCGCATGGCTGGAAATGCGTTTCCAAAGGCTCATGCTCTATGTGGTTGTGTGCGTATTATGAATGCAATTGAATGACTTGGTGTTTGTAAGTGTGTGTGTGGGTTCTTATTTGAAAAGGTTTAATGGCTTTAAGCGTTTTATTTTGTGATTTATTTTGGCTTTAGCTGAGGCTGATGAGGATTAGACTGGACTGCTCTTAACCTCACCCAAGGTCCATCTGACTTCCACAAGCAAATGAGTTTGATTCGTCCATAAAATGTGCAGTTGGTTTTTGTTTCTCTATGTTATTGTTTGTTTATGATATATATTTTGTTTTTTTTTTTTTTGGTAACTTGATGACTTTGATGACTATAAATAAAACATAACACAAAAAAAAGCATATATTTATATATGTATGAATGAATAAGAGTAGGATTGCATGGTTATGATTATGAATATGGGGAATAGATTACAACTAAAGCGCTTAATGTCACACATTATTCTTGAATGTTTCGATTCATTGACCACACATTAAATTAAATCAAGTCACTTAAATAAAGAACCACTTGGGCATCGTTTTTGATCGATTTAGAGCTGAAATACTTGTTGTCAGAATACTCATCCCATAAGAGCTTGCTCTGAGCGAATATAGTCAAATATATGAATACATTTAATAGCCATAACAAAAGCAAGAACGAAAAGGAAAAAAACGTATGGCTTATGGTAAACAAACAAACTAAATACAAACAACTAACACGCAAGTGAGAAAATAAACATGAAAAGCGAAACGAAGGGAAACTTCGCTCTAGGCACTGGCTCGTGTAGACACAACAACCCACCAAATCGAGCGACCGGCTGTCGACAGGTGTGAAAATTTATTGCACAAATCCAATTGCACAGCTGAATACGAGTCGAAGTTAAAAGCCATGTCAAAAATAAAGCGCTGATAAGACCAGCAACTCTAGACCAGGCCTCTCCACTTCAGGCCAGACCAGTCCCGACCATGTCCCGACAGCTCAGTGTATAGTTGTCGCCAAAACGTGACCGTAAAAACCAAACAAGAACCTAGAACCGAACCCAAATACACTTTCAATACTCGGTTTGTTTGCTTTTGTGGTCGATACGCTAATTTTTACGTATTTCTTTAGAAAAATAGAAACGAACAACAGCAGCAAGCAGCAGCGGCAGGCAGCATCAGAAAGACGCTCGCTCACGTAGCAAATATGAATGGGCCCCACACACAACACAACACACACACACACACACAAAAAGACGACGACAACACAAAAAATGCTTCTTTATAAAATGAACAAGACAAACCAGTCCAGAGGGCTAGCAAAGAAATTAGATAAGGATCTAATGACTGGAAACATACAACAACACACACACACACAAAATGCAGCTAAAATCAAACAAAGGGACAACTTGTAGTTTTTAAATATACCCTAATCTAAATACGACTTTCAGGATACCCTCAAAAAGCGGAGGGGGATCTGAATATAGATTTTTATGAGTAAATCAGTCTTGGATATCGAAATTTAAGAGGTAAAATATTCTCCAGGAATAGAAAATTTACCTCATTTCCCTTTCGTCGGGAAGATAACTTTTCTTCGCTTCAAAAACCTAAATTCTATGATTGATAATGATGAATCTTCAGATTGGTAGAGGATATTGGTCTATCTTGTTATTCAAATTTTTCAACGATCTACTGAAATTCAATTCTAATTCAAATACTTGAAACAAAATATATAAATATACCCTTTTATCCTGCTTATACAGGGTATTAGAGAAAAGAGAGAAAGACAAAAAGAAGAATAAGAAAAGATTATACAAGAAACAGGTCGCGGATTTTTGGTACCTGCCTCAGGAACCAAAATCGGATGTGCGGCTCACTAACAACAAAGTCAACGGCAAGGCAACGGTGTATCAGAAGGGAGAGAGTAGTCCAAAAGATTTTGGGACTCTTTTTCGACTCGTTTTCGACCAAGTTTCTTCTTCTTTGCTGCTGCCTGCAAAGTAGTTCAAGGTTTTTCTATTTCTCCTTGTACATTGGTTAGTCAAAGTTGAAAAGACCAACTTTTCTTTTAACTCACTTTACCGAATGCGTCTTGTGGTTAGAAGTTTTTGTTGTCAAGCCAACTGACTTCATTATGCTTGTAATTTATAAAAGTTTTCCAGCATAATTCGCCATCATTTGACCTTAAACGCAGCTAAAGGGAAATGGAAAACCATCTACCAAGGACGTTGTAAAATTTTCCTCAGTTTATAATTGCCTTGTTTATTTATCATCATCGTATCGATTATCATTTGAATTAAACAGAATTTTCTCTGTATGCTCTATTTGGTATTTGAGATGATTAAATATGAGAGGTGGAAAAAATAAACAAAGAATGCAACCATAAGGAGACCAAACAAGAAATCTTTCCAAAAGAAAGAGAGGCGTCTGAAATATTGAGTTTAGTTTAATATTCTTTTGTCTTTTGTGTTTGCATTCCCCGATTGCATGAGATGTCTTTGGTTTACCTGTATATTTGATCTATATCTATTTAAACGTAGAGCCTTCTTTACCGTTAAATAATTGAACGACAACTAAGGTAAGCAACCGTTAGCTTCTTAGCTTTTATATACCTTGCAAACAAAATTTGACTATTTGTGATAAGACAAAACTTGTTAAAAATGGCATAGTAAATTTTCCCCCGCTTTCATTTTTTTCTTGATTTGAATAAATTACAATGAAATTGGAATTATTATTTTGAAATTGTTAAAACAATTGAAATTTTACTTGGAAACCACTATAAAAATTGATAAGGTGAAAATTGTTCGATGAATCAGTTGCCAATAAAATTGATTATGCGTATCAAATTAGTTGGAATATCAGTTAAAGTAACTTGCTTTTATTATTTTTAGCCCAGATAGCGCCAAGGCAACTGGCAGAGTTAGAACTCGACACAAAATTTAGTTCAGTTTCAATAGAATTTTTGTTTGTGACACGTGAAATGAAAAAAAATGCAAAATAAACTAATTTGTGCTACAAAAGAATGAAAAAAACAACGAAATAAATTCACTAATGGCAAAGCTATGCAAATGTTGACCACGTTAAGAGCTGGCTAACATATAATTAAGTGTAATAAAACCAACTAAGCCAAAACCATAATTAAAAGTGGCCCTTTTTCATTATGAATGTCATTGTTTGGTAGACATAATGCGATGGTGATGATGATGGTGGCGATGTGTTCCAAGTCTATTATCACAAATTCCCAGGTGTCATTCCGGAAAAACGACACAAAAAAACTGTTTAAGTGCTACCAAGCTAATCAGTCCAATGAGACTCATCAGACAATGAGACTCGAGGACTAAACAAATAGCAAACTAGAGAGATCCAGAGATAGCTTTGGCCTTGTGTACCCTTCGTACTTACTTTTTAGTTAAATAGAACTGTATTAACTTAAACTGCTGAGCAAAAGTTCATTAATTCTAGTCTAGGTAAGGCCCTTTGGCTATGCATTATATGGCAAACAGATTTCAATTTGTTAAACCACTTTTTTTTGCATTTTCTATAAACGGCAAAGCATGCTCTCTTTTATCGATTTCAAAACAAATCCATTCATTGTGTGTTTTGTGGCTTTTACTATGTATAATAACGATTGCATTAGTCACAGTCACTCCGATTAAGTACCCCTTTGTTTGGATTTTAAGCTTAATTTTGAATTACTTAATTAAAGTTTGAACTTACAACAAGATTATTGGCCCAAATTGAGTCAAAAAAATCCCCTTAACAAACAAAAATGTGTTTTCTTGCAAATTTTCATTAGAGTCGTCTATGGTAAACCACAAAAATGTTATACACTTTCGTTCATTGATCATCAACAGCTAAAACCACAATAATAAATGATACGAAAAATCAACAAATTCATAGTGCAAAGAAAAGGCAATGAAAAGAAGTGATATTAGTGAGGTGACGGTGAGTATACCTTGACGATGGAGGCGACGTCGACGACGACGACGACAACAATGACGGTGATAAAACCTTAGCTAAGTTGGGACAGGGACGGACGGAATCACAGAGTGAGTGGAGTGGAGTGGAGTGCGATAACCGGTAGTTGTGAATGTGTGTATGGTTGGCGGCAATACACAGAAAGAAGACTTGCCGCCGCCCGCCCTCCAATAGACGACGACGACGCACACTGCTGTCGATTTTTATAACTTCAATAGAATGTCTAGATGTATGGGTGCTTTTATGCACATATGTTTGTGCCATGATAGTGGAGACCAGACAAATTGGTGGGGCGGAGGGCGCGAGGGCGGGCGGGTGTAGCGGATCAGAGGGTCTATTTGTTTAGTGCAACGAGCGTCAAATAATAATCCTCCTCCTATTCAAAGGTAGACATTATTATTTATAGATAGCCGTAAAGCTGATATGAATAAGAAATATTTACAGACCCAAGACACCCTCTCTTTCTCGCTCTCTCTCTTTCTAGTTTCAGTTTTCTTTAGGGGGGCTAAAAACGTGTCTACACACACACACACACGCACACACACAGTCAATAAATAAACATGAATGTATACAGTGTATCGTCAAGCCCAAACAAACTCGCGCATATGTAACGAAGCTTTTTAAAAATTTATAAATTCGATATATAAAATAAAAACATTTTAAAGATGCAAAAAAAAAAAATCAACTTTATTTTGCATTGACGTAAAAGCGTTTTTCAGGCGAAAATGATATTTCCAAGAAATTTTAAATAGCTTTAAGACTTTTAACAATTGCTATTGATAGCCTGATATTTATATAGAGAGTTGATAATTGTGTTTGGCTTTTGTTTTTTGTGGATTATGGAAAAGAATAATTAAAATCGGGAGAAAGTATTTTTCTTCTATTTCGAAAACTTAGAAATTCTGGCTTCTCTGCAACACTTTTCTGGAGGGGTAAGCCCTTGATTATAAAGGTAATAAACTAAGAGTAGTAAAAAGTTTAGGAAAAGTTAACTTTCTGATACACGCCCATCACTTGTTTAGCAATACTAGAAAGGCTCTTAAAGGAATCTTGGCTTTGAAGTGGCTTACAAAATCCGTTTCTTCTATAGTCAATATGCAGTCTACCCTACTTTTAGCTTAGTTCCAATGTTTTTCGGCTATCTTTTTGTGTCTGCGCCACATTGTCTCTCACTCAGTCTTTCTTCATTTCCTATAGACGACCTTGAGCAGCAACAAATGCGGCGGCGCTTGCTCTATTTTAGCCCAACAAGAAAAACCTGTGGCAAATCTAACCTTGAAATGCAAAAACAAAGAAAGTAGTGAAAATGCAACTTTGCAAACTGGTTAGACAACTTTTAATTTCCATGGAAAGGGGGAGAGGTAATAAACGTTAAACTAAGTCAATGCAAAACTGGGAAAAACCAAAGTGCAATTATTAGCAATTTTTTCCTTTTGCCTTAGCTTAGATGCAATATGCAAATTTTGCATATTCAAACGTTTGCCAGCTGCTGCGACTGCGGCAGCTGCTGCTGTCCGCCCCCGCAAATAACAAAAAATATTGTCCAATTGCATTTTTGTTGTTTATATTTTATTTCAATTTTATGAATAACACACACTTGGCCCAGAGAAGGAGAGAGATAGAGAGATTACAATTTCAAGATGACTCAACTGGAGGGTGATAAGATTTAAAACTAAACAAAATTCCACTCACAATATACATACAAGTGTGTGTGTGTGTGTGTGTGTGTGTGTGTATACGCATCTGAAGATACATTTGCCTCGCGTGATCTAATTCAAATTTGTAGATTTTGCAATTTCTTAAAAAAACTTATCTTGCCCTACTGACGAGAGCGCAAAATAAGCCAAAAGATAAACAAGATAGAATGACAAACTTTTGGCGCACAAGAAGATGCAGATAGATCTGAAAGATTTAGAGATTCACGTTATTGTTATAAGCGGAAAGTTTTACAGCTGCAGTAACTGATAACTAATTTCTTGAGGTACATTTCGGTTTAGTTCGAAGAAATGCTAAGGCAAAGAGAATATCTTATCTTTGCCTTCTTGGTAGTAACGGTTTCTCCCAGAGGTAGGCAGGCTTATTTAAACGAGTTATTAACTTGATTAACTGTGCTACAATATAATTAACAATATGACTTTAAATGAATTGTAAAGGGGTTATCTTCTAAGCAATAGCAAATCGTTTTGTTTAAATAAAAGGAATTTAAAATTTATAGAGTGAACCCAAACAATTATTTAAAAGCCTTTAAATACACATTGTTCTTAGGAAAACGAATATTTGATGTCTCTTCGGTCTGACTTTAGTATAAAAATTTGTATAATATGCATATTGCAATAAAAGATTATCTCTCAATATTTGAAATATTTGAATTTTTATTTAGGACTTGATGATATACAAAGCTTAATCTATTTGTCAGCTATAAAATGCTCAGTAAAGGAAATAAATTTAAAAGCATCTTGTAGACGCTTAATGAACAACACGCTCCAGATGTCTGATCGTGTGCGGGCGTATACATATACATACAAAGATCCTATGGGTATGTATATGTGTATACACTGATATGAGAAAAGCAAAGTCAACAGAAAAGCCAACTGAATATGGCATTAAACAAACAACAAGAAGTAACCTTTTGTTGTTACGATACTTTGTAATAATCTTGGTATCTCATACATACATATATTCAGAACGGTTTAGAATGTGTTAAAAAAAGGAATCCAATTTTATTCTAAATGTATGATAAAGAAGGATGTATATGCCCTTTATCTCTATTTAAATAAAGGGTATTCAATGTTCAGATGAGCAACAACGTTTAAATGATTACTTAAATAACTTTTGGCGGCCGGCAACAATAGGAGAGAGAGCAAACAAGAGAGAGAGAGAGAGAGAGCGGCCAGAACTAACACACAGAGTGCAAAAACAAATACCTCAAACCGACACAGACTGTTTAATTGTATTAGTGTGTGAAAGAAAGAGAAGCCCTATGTTTGTGTTCATGTATGTATGTATGCATCGGTGTATGTTTGTTGCCTATAAAAAAAATTAAACAAAAAAAAAAACTAAAGCTAAAAAATAAAACAACAAACCAAGCAAAAAAAAACAATAAAAAGGCAAAGTTGGAGCAGAAACCTAGCACTGCACACACAACAAAAAGATACACACACACACACACACACACACAAGCATGCACAGGGGGTCCCATTGGGGCCAACTCCAAGCAAAAGAACAACACACACACACACACAAACAAACCTAAACAGCTACAACAAATGTTAGACCATATTTTTAAATAAGCATACACTCAACAAAAAAGAGTTAATCAAAACCAAAAAGAAATCTAATAATGAGATCTAAAATGAGTTACTGAATACAGTAAAGCAACCTAAGCTTAGTTTAACTCTAATTTGATAAAATTCATAAATTTCGTCGACAAATTAGTGCTGAAATTTAGTTTATTTACGGTTTATCAGCAGTTTATATATTTGCAAACAATTATCGCCTTTTAAGTACATAATTGGGGGAAAACAAAAACAATGGGCTAACTCTGTTTATGATAACATATTAAGTTATTTCCTAAAATAATTCATTATACATTATACTTCATTATATATCATTTCTATTAAAACCATTCTTGAATTCAAACATTTTCATTGCGTGGGCGAAAGGCTCCACCCAGCACTTTCCTTTCAGGTTGAACCTTTTACAAAATTACAGGCCATTGTTGAAATAATGTAAGCCATTTATACGGCAAAAGGATTAAACGCTCTCCTTAGCAGGAATATAAAGAAAGTCTATTCATTATATTTAACGATATTGTTTGTATAATTGGGGCTAAATATGTGTGAAATATATAACCTCAAAAGTAGAATTATTAAACAAGTTGTATGTGATATAATCATAACTTTTTAAATCACTTTACACCCCTGTATTTCAAAGTCCTTTATAAGGAATAAAAAGCTCTATAGAAAATGTTCTACGTTTCCCATTTGTTTGACTACGATTAAAGCCAAATATGTAACAAATTTATTTACTTTATTATTAAGTAAACAATGGAAATTAAAGAACAGTTTGGGTGATATAATCCTAACTGTTGGTGTCGCTTGTCGTGCCACCCTTATCGGCATAGCCATAAACATATAGAAATGGCATTTCCGACTAAATAAAATTTAAGAAACACATTTTTTAATAAACAATTTACTAAAATTACTTATACCAACATGTTTTTGGAACTTATTAGTTATAATAAGTACATATGTATGTATGTATATGTATGTATGTTTGTATATGTATTTCGTATTGATCAGCAGTACTTGAAGGCTATTGAATTGAAAAGTTTACACAGTTAGCAGATTTTGGATTACAAAATTTCCTAGAATTATGGCACAGAAGGCAGACACAAACAATCAAGATTGGCGACTGACTGTGTCGGTTTCAATCAGCGCGATAAAAATAATACCTACTAATAATATAATATGGCAAAAGTATATACATATTTATTGTTTATAAATATTTATTTGTCGAGTTTGGACTGCCTTTGTTCACAAAAGGGGGTAACTTGTGCAGGTAACAACAACAACAACAACAATACTAAACGACATTCATATGAGTGATATGAAGAACGAGCGCTTCAAGACCAAAGAAAGGAAAAAAAAAAGTGGAGATAAAAAGAAAAAGTGTTGAGCGGGCAAGAATGAACGTTCGTTCTTTCGTTATTGTTGTTGTTGTTCTTCTTGTCGATCGCATTGGAAATCAAGTGAATATGAGAACGAACGACAGCGGGGCCAATAGACTCAGGGTCTAACGAGGAGTTGTTCTTGTCGTTGTTGTTTTTGCTGCTGAGGATGGTGTGGGGGTGGGTAAAGAATCAATTGCGGCGGCGGCGGCAGCTAATATACTCAATACAGAGAGCGAACGCGAGGTGCTGCTTCTTCTGCTGCTGTTGCAAACAAAAAAAGAATTTTTATATTCTTTTGTTTTTATGATTTTTCCAAGAATTAACTATACAACAACAACAACACATACGCCAAGAACAGTAAGAGAGAGGGAGAGGGAGAGGTAGATATGCCTGCGACACCGAAACCCGGCAAGAGAGTGCATGATACAAGCAACAGAAGATAGCGCATTGCGCAGGTCCGTTATTCAATTATTCTTGTGACGTCAGCATTGCACACACAGTGCTTATCAAGGATGTGAAGGTAGATCATGCCAATTGAAATTTATATACATAAATGCATATACACATAAGAATGTGTAAATTTTCTAGTATTTCTTCTAGGCAATGTTTGAATATGGTCCAATTGTTAAACGTTATCTTATGCCACACTTATCCATGTGCAGAACACATGCGTATGCATGCTTGTGTATGTGTGAGTATGGCAAAAACAATCTCAAGTGGAAACACATGATTTACTATTGGCCAGCCAGCCATCGGGAAAAACTTATAACAATAATAAAACGTAGAGAAAAACAAAACAAAAGAAAATTTGGAAATTTCTTTATGTTTCAAGATAAACATGTTTGCAGATAGAAAATTCTAGATGAAAATCCTGCGCCGCCGCGGTTGTTGTTGTGTACCCCAACACACTTGTGGGGTCCCGCCCACGCCCATGTCTTGACTGACTGACGGACGTGCCTGTTCCGCCCCCCTGTTCCTCCTTCTGTTGCTTGTTTTGCTTGTTGATTTTACCGTGCACTACACAAACAGCAAAAGGAACAAGAAAAAGGGAGAAAAAAAAACACAGTTGCCCGTGTTTTAGTCATTCCCAGGGCTCCTCCTACCCTTACCCTTTTTCGCCCACAAACATATATCTGTCTTTAGCGCTCTCCCTCGTCCTCCAACGCCCCCGTTTGTTCACAGTTTTCTATTTACCTTTACGTATATGTATACAAATATTCGGATACAAATGCCGTTTATTGTGATGGGTGTACGTGTATTTGTATTTTGCGGCTGCTGCTGCTTCGATATTTGGCGTTTTATTTTTAAATCGTCCGCACTCACATACATACACACACTTATAAGAACACAAATGCATACATATGTGTATTCTCAATACACTGAAAATTCACTCTCACCCACTCACTCTCACCAGCAAGATATGCTCACTTTTCTTATTTTTTTTTTTGTTTCTCTGTGTTTGTATTAAGGAAGCGACAAGAAATTGAATGAATGTTTGCATTCATTTACTTTTTGAGTGTTTGCCACTAAATTATAAAAAAAAAGAGTATTTCTAATCTTGCGAACCCAAGTCCACTCTCTTCGCTATTCCTTTTGCCAGTGTATTTTCCCTTTTTCTTTCTTGGTTTCTTGATCAAGTTTCTTTTGCGTTTCTGTTTTGATTAAATGCACTCTTACACATACACTTTCAAACACAAAAACGCACACATGTGTAATTATACAACTAAATGATTAATACATATGTATGTATAAATATTAACAATAAACGCACCTTTGACTTTTTTTTGTTTTGCAGATTCCCTTTTTCTCAAAGATTACGTATTTATTTCTTTTAATTTGCTTTTTTCACAACTCTCAGTTCATTTATTATTAAACACTTTCCGCGCTATTCAAAATCAATATCTCTTCTATTTCCGCGAGCAACAACTGTTGTCGAACACCCCCGCTCACCTGGAAAATGGAGATGGGAATAACATCGATAGATGGATGTGTTTTCATCGCTTTTATCGAGTGGGGTTACTACAAGAGAATTCCCATCCATAATTATAAAAAATGGCCACACTAAAGCAACAATCAACCAATCAGATTCAAGTTTGATTTACACCCAGCTAACATTCACCAGTAGAATAAAAGCCCCCATATTTATTTTTTCAGTGTAATAATTTAAAGTTACACTAACAAATCGAATGTTGAAAGAATTGTTATCAATGCAACAAGAAATTTGACCCTTTAGACTCGACAATAAAATTAATTAAAATTCGAATATTTGCAGAATAGAGTATATCAAAAGATTGCAATTGCTTTTATATTGGTGATTAATTGTACGATCGTTAATTTCTCATATTAGATAAGAACATTTTAGCTACAAAAGATAACGAAGTGATTGACTTTGATTTACTAAAGATATTTTTAACTACATATGAACATGTGAATGTTGTTTTGTTTTTGCAAATGAGATCCGTGCCATTTATATGTATGTAAAGATAAGGTTACTTCTGGTATTAGTGTTTGGAGCAACAATCTCTGATATATACAAGTTTACTACTCTTGCCAGTGGATGCAACAAGGGGCTTCCCGATCCAAATCACGTAGAAAAGCTTTCTTAAGAACTATCTTATCGAGACGGATAGTAATTTCAATTTTGATTAGAGAAACTACTGCATGAGTACTTTTTCAAGTCACTATGTCTACGCGGAATACATATCCGTATATACGGACACACACACACACACGAATACATGTGTTTAAAGGGGGCTTTGTATGCGAGACACCGCATAATTAAAAACAATTAAATTTTATTGTACATTTTGACCGATTGTAGCATTTGCAAATATTTATAATTTATACATTTTCACATCTACACTCACACACACACACACACATACACACAAACACACACGCTAGTCCTGTTTCACCTGTTGTGCGCAGCAACAAGCTAAGCTCGAAAATTTCCGGAGCAACGCAACAGGAATAGCATTATGTCGCCAAGGACAACGAATTTATACGTGTGTATACATATATAGAATTACTGTAGAATCTTAATTTAAGCTAATGGAAACTCTTGCTCACCTGTTTTTTTTCTATTATTTTTTTTTTGGTTATGGTTGTGATTTGTTGATGCACTGGCCGCAAGTTGAGAATCTTGTTAAATTGAAAGCACCTTGAAGGTTAATAACAGCCTGCGGCCCAGGTCGTGGCCTACACTAACACTATGACTTGGCGGTATTATATTTTTGTATAATAAATGTATAAACAATTAAATTGCGCACTTCTAATTTTTTGCACAAAAATCAGGCGTTGCCAGAATCTCAACAACCTATCGATAAGAAATCAATGGGTGACAATCGATAACAATGCACAACCGCCTCATTTTTAAGAGCTCTGCTCATATTAAAAGAGCGGCCTCATTATAAAGAGAGGAAGTCAAGCGCGTAACTTGAAAAGTTTTCAAATCGTTTGACACATTTTTATCAAGTTTTTCAGATTTAAAACACATTTTTCTATATAAATATAAACATTGTGATTTGAAACAGTTTTTATAAATTTATTTTTACTAATAAAAACACACTTATATAAAATATATAAATATGCATAAGAATTATTCCGCTGGTGAACATATACATTAAATTCCTGGTATTTGCATCTCGCCACTGTTTACATAACTTCTATTAAACACAATCAAGAATAGAAGAAAAGCCAAGATAATAATATTAAAGTATTAAAACATTAATTGTAATAGAGTAGTTTTTTGTTATTGTCCAAGTAACACCTAAATAATAGGAAGTTTTCCATGCGTGTGTTTTGTATGATGAGTGTTCATTTGTTTATACATAGGGAAAGATTTCATTAATTTGATTGTTTTATTTTGTTTTTTTTTTTTGTTTTTTTCGTTTGCTCTGTGTATACTTTCAGCTTAAAGCAGATTATGTAATAACAAAGTTAAGCGTTTATGTCTATTTTCAACTCCTCCAAATCACTTCACAATTAACAACTAAAAAATATCTAACAATTATATAGCATGATGGTTGATGCTGCGTTTTCTTTTGGTGTTTTTTGTGTTGGCAAATGTTTATAGTAAAATGCTATTCCTGAACCCGTCCACGTTTCAAATGAGATAGTTCCCTAAGCCAAGCCTTGATCAGATCATATGCCGAGAAACTAATTCCCACAGCAATCGGTCCTTTGATCCAATTCATGCTCAAGCCCTTATAGAAGCCATTCTTGATGCCCTCCTCGCTAAAATAAAAAAATTAAAATATATATTTCTCTGATGCACATCGTACTCTTACCGATAGATCTTGGTGAGCGTCTCCAGAATGGTGGGACAACGCTCATTGGCAGCCGTATTCACACGCATCGTTTGCATGCGTCGACGCACAATGTCCAACGGATAGCTGGCCGTCTGTCCGGCTGCCCCGGCTGCAGCACCAAATGCCAACGAGACTAGAGTATTTGGTTTATTATTGCCAACCATTTCTAAAATAGAAGTATGACAATTAGTTATTTTGCCTCGCATTCCATTTCTATTTACTTTGTGCCCTCACCATGGTATTCCCTTTTGAGTGTTTCATATGTAAAGAAAGAGGTGCCCGCATAGGGTATGACACCCAATACGGTGGCCCAATAACCACGATACAGAGTCCGTGGTCCCTCCTCCACCCAGATTTTGGCGAAAACCTGACGTAATGTGCGGTAGCCAGTATATCGATCCGTGACAGCCATACGAGCTCGGGCCAAATCCAAAGGATACGTCAATGACTGTGAGGTAATGCCAGCCAGTGAACCAGCCACAAAACGCCGAACTTTCGTGCTATAAAGCGGAATAGAATTCAAGCCATTTATATATATGTATGTATATAGATAATTTATGATTCAGTCTACTCACTCTGTGCCATTTGTATCCACCTGAAGTATACGACGCCATTGCTCGTGGGCAGTGAACTGTATGGCCGCATAGGGTACAATTCTGGCCATTGTGGCCGAATTGCCACGCCACAGAGCCAGGACACCCTCCTTGGTGTAGGTCTGTTCCAGGTACTGCAGTGAGGCGCGAAATGAGAAGGGGACATCTTTACGTATCTGAAAATTGATCTTTGTGCGATCCAGCGGGGCAATTGTGGTCTTGGCCAGAGCACCCGCTGCTGCTCCAGCTATCAGACTTATAAGCACCTCATCGATATGTTTACGCACTGCCAAAAGGATAAGAAGGATATTAACAATCGAAACAAATATATACATATATCCTCTAGAAATACTTACTCTCTGTAGTCTTAATGCTGCTTGAATGCTGATTGACTTTGGCGGGAATTGTGGTTGTCGTTAATGCTGATGCTGATGATGATGTCATACTTGTGCCATCCTCATCCTCGACATCCTCTGTGCCTCTGTTCCCCGTTGCGGATGCGGATGCGACAGTGCTTGATAATTGACTACCCGTTGCTGTAATGGACATGGCAATGTTCGGCTTTTCCAGAAGACGGCTCATGGCAGACTCTATATATGTTGGGAGAAAGAATCAAAGAGCGGGGGCCATCAGTCAATTTGCATTTCAATTTAAGTCTCCCTAAGTACTACACATGTTCATACGCTCAATATATATATGCTTATTGCGGGCTTATTATCAAAACCTGATAATGATTCGATCACAAAGGCAAATAAAGCAAAATATCAGTCTTTGGGAAGTCTACCATGTAAATACCCTGTAGTAAATAGAGGACTTTACCAAGTTTTCTACTTTCTTTTGCCTGATATGCCATTTGCTAGCATCGTTAGAGGGTATAACTAACTAATCAAAGCGTCTAATGTTCAAATTGCTTCTGGTGTGCCGGCCTTTAAAAGGCTTCCTAATCAAAACAAGGCGTGTCCTATAAATCCACAGATAGAAATTAATTTATATAGCAATATTTATACAAACATCCATATATACATACATATATACTTTATGTCTATTTATTTCTCTGATAAGGCTTGAACAGTAGCGTAGTTCACTTCTCTTCAATGGGTTACCAATCGAAACTTTTCCATATTGTTCATCAGTTCAATACTTTTCTAGCTCAAATTTAATAATCTTTTAGCAATTGTTTCGTAATTGAAAACAAAAACAAATGCGGAAAACCTCACACTTAGATACTAACATATTAAACATATTTGGCACCAATTCAAAATACTTTTAGCATAATGGAGGTCCAGGTATCCACCAGATGTTTAATGTCAAGTCATGGTCAATTGTTATCTATTTTTCTGTACTTTGCATTGTTTTAAAGTTCAGCCAACTATTTGCTTATTAAGATTAAAATTTCATTGATTAAACAATAATAAAAGGAAACTATATCTGTATAGGACTAGGTGTATATAGAGTTGGTGCCAACTTTAAATTTAAATTTATGTATACACTTTCCAAGTTTAATAAAAAACCATATTATATGTTTTATTGATGTTCAGAAAGAAGTTTTCCATAGTAACATCATCCTAAAACCTTTTGAATAAGAATGATAATGATTTATGAGTATAAAAGAGTTTTTTACTTTAACAAATAGGAATTGCCAACTATTTTTAACGACTTTTTCAATCCATTTATGTCAAAAAACTATTAAAACTGTTGTAACCTCTACAAATTAAGTCTAGAAACTAACACTATATCTTCTTAGACTTTCTATATCACAATCATGGTGTGAATTGACTATTCAAAATGTTTAAAAATCTTTTAAATCTTAAGAAATTCAAACCAGCTTTTACGACTAGAATAAAACCGAGAACTTTATCAATTCAGGTTAAAGACTTCAGTATTTTAATGTAAATATAATAGCTTACTTTTGAACAACAGCAGAAAATACCTAAAATACATTTTTATAAAATTTTGTTAATTTTTCTACGCCAAAAATTTAATCTAAAAAACTAACTAAAAAAAATTTGAATTAATTGAAGTTGAAGTTGACTCTGCTAAAGACATTTGTATAATAATAAAATATTGTTTTCAGAAATTCTACAAATGTAAGGCCTTCTGTGTTTCAAACTTGAGCTAAAAGTTATTAAACTTTTTGTTTATTCAATTGACTTTATAAATAGAAAGAAAAACAAAGAACTGTTGATAAGATTTCCTGATTTTTTGTGCCTATTGCGTTGCTATTATATACATAAATGGAACCCCAAGAAGCAAAAGTGAAATCCGCATGAACTACATAGATAAACAATATATAGCTTAATAAGGTAGAAACAAATCTAGAAACAAATTTACAAAATGGGCAAACCAGTTTGAGTGGCTCTAACTCAATAACAAACAAATTATCAACAGGTTTCTGTATTTAGAGAGAGAAGTTTTTGTTTTTTTTGGAGGCAGAAAACACACCTCCAAAAGCAAAAACACAAAATTTATTTGCCAATCTGCAGTGGCAAATCGGAATGGGCACTTTTCCAACTGAGAAGACAGCTGATTGCAGCTAAAATTAAATCCATTTCATTGACAACTTAACGCAGCCAGCATCTGTCTGCTAAATAGAACTAGAACTAGAATATATGTACAACATTTTGCTTCTATTTCGCATGCTCTAACCTTGAACATGATTTAGCTTCATGCTTATAATCATATATTCTATACATAACTTTTGTATATATAAAACTACACCTATCTTACCCACATGTATCCCCTGATAAGATATCTCTGGGGTGGACAAGCTTCTAGTTAAAGTCTCCCAGTGGTGGTAAACAAGTTGTGCTAATTAGTATGCATATCAACAAGTGGAAACACTTGAAAAGATTTATGTTTTAGGTCTTAAGCCGTTCTAAAGTAGTGTAAAGGAAGAAAGAAGGGAAAATATCTATCTTGGATATCGTAATTTTTGCAGTTCAAGAGGTAAAATATTATTCTTGGAAAAGAAAATTTGCCTAATTTCTTTCACTGAGGATCCTCTAGTGATTATTTTAGCTAAATGGATCGAACTTGTGAATAGATCTCGACTTGGACATAAAGAAAAGCATATCAAAGTCTTTTAAAAGGATCAAGAAACACAATTTACTAGATCTTTAATTGTTAATAAAATAAAATCCATTAAGAAAAATTCACCAATAATGAATTTTAAGTATAGGAAATTGTTGAGTTTGAACTCAATGCATATTTAACTTGAAGAAATCATGACAAAACTATAATAGTTATGAATTAATTCTACTACGATTCTCTTTCTTATTGGCCCACGGTGCAGTTGATGCTGCTGGATGGTCAGGTGGAGGACTGGAGGGGTGGGGGGCTCAGCTCAATTGCAGGCCGGCAAAATAAAACGTAAACAAGTTCGTTAAGCTTTTCGTAAATACATACACAAACTATATATGTAGGTGTAAGTGTGTGTGTGTGTGTGTGTGTGTGTAAATACTTTTGCATATGTAAATATCAATTTGTTTGTTATTTTGCACTCAGTCAAGGTTATTGTTATTGTTATTGTTATTATTGTCATTGGATCCAGTATATTCCATATATTTGTTTCTTTTAATAATCTAACGATTTGAGTTTATCTAAAAATAGAAATATACTGGAATAGATGGTCGTGTGGGGGAGGAGAGAGAGGCAGAGAGAGATGGAGAAAGGCAGAGAGAGAGAGGAAACACGAGGAAATGGTAAACTTATGGACTTTGGACTTTAGACAAAAACTCTCCGATTCATATGTCTCTTAAGTTATGCAAATCAGAATTGAAATACAATTAAAATAAATTATATAAATGGCATGTGTACATACATACATATGTGTCTATGTAGCCGCTTTATTGTTTTTGTTGTTTTGTGCTATTTCTTTATAAACAAATTGCGCCTTTTCAGACTGTTTAAAGAAAACAAGAGCTACGTGACATGATTCTGATTCTGATTGGAGAAGCATCTACTACAGCTGTTGCTTAAACTTCGTCGTCCCCTCCCACCATACAAACCAGCTAAGCACCCCCTCTCTGTACTTTTGACAGGTGCCAAGACATTCTTTGTTGTCTAACTCATAATAAAATTTGTTCCTTGCAACACACAGGCGCACACACACACATATACACATGGTTAATTATATAATTAGAACACTAAAATAACAACACTAAAATTTATGTTGGAAACGCACCTTTTGTTTTTGTTAACACAGATTTTCGTTTGCTTATCGCATTCCACCCTTATTCTCTATTTACAATGCAAATGTCACGTTCTACGCGATGGTGACAATTGTGTGGAGTTCGTGCTGCAATTTATTTATTGTAATTGTTCATTTCACAACTTTATTGCTAAAGTATTAGTACACATTTTCCGCGCGATCTTCCATAAACATTTACATTTCCGATAATGTCCAATACGATAACTTTTCTCCGATAACTTCGACTACGATAACTTTTCTCCGATAGGGTCGATTACGATAAAGCCACTCCGATAATGTCGATTACGATAACGTTGCTCCGATATAGTCGATAATTAATCGTAAATATTTTGCAAACACATTTTCTTATCGATTTTGGCGCCCTCTGGTGGTATTCTGTAAACGCCACCTGGTAGACAATGCAAATGGCGTCAATGGAAAAAGCAAGAAGAAACTGAAAACAAAACAGAATTAAAAATTTTACGCCTTAAGTGTTTATAAAAAAAGCCAAAATTCTTTTAAATACCATGATGAATGTAGACTTGCGATCTTACTCGCGTCACTGGCTAACCGAATTTATAGAGCAATATAAAGAGGAAGAGTGTTTGTGGCAGCCAAAGCATAATGATTACAGCAATCACGCGGCTAGAAATAAATCCTACGATAGGCTGGTGGAGAAGCTAAAGGAAGTGGAGCCCTTTCCCGATCGGGCCATGGTTGTAAGGTGAGTAATTGTCAATATTTACATATATATATTAAGCAGAACTTACCTTTGTCTATGTTTGTTGTTTTCTCTTTAGAAAAATAAACTCTCTACGCTCAGCATTTAGGCGGGAGTTCCGCAAGCTGAACAGCAAAAATGATTACGAGACACGTTTGTGGTACTATGATAAACTACTTTTCATAGCTGATCACAAACCCAAGCGACATGGTAACGAGGGCTCTAAGCCTAAAAGGGAACTACAAATCAGTTTTGATGATGACGATTCGATGGAATTCGAAGAGGAATCCCATCATACCACACAGCATTTGGAAAGCATAGCGCCCACATCTTCAGATGAAGTGGAGGAAGTTGCGGGTGAGACTACAAGTGTTGTAGTTAGCAGCCAAGGAGCTACGATTAGTACGATATCGGTGAGTGCTGCCGAGTGTGTCACTATGCATTCGGTTAAAAACGAGGACCATGCAGCCCATGAGGCGGCAGCACATCAGCAAATGGTTGCCCAAGCAGCAGCTCATCAGACAACCATAGCAACGGCTGCCCAGTCACATGCAGTGAAAGTGCTGGAGATAACTTCATTAGATTCAAATTCTCAACGTGAAATACAACAGGTAAGTCTCATTATAAATCTTTTCAAGTGCCTCCAAATAAACCTATTTTTATTTTGCTTCCCCAAAGGCCGTCAATTCTTTGGAACAGCATCAGCAGCAATTGCAACTTCAACAGGCAAACGGGCATCATTCACAGTCAGTCCCCACCATTCAAATAGCAAGGGAGCATTATCAGCCAATTTTTAATGCCGGAGCAACTGCATATCCGCAACGGCAGGAAGACGAATATGATGCCATTGGTGTTAATGTGGCCAGCAAGCTGCGGTCCATCAATCCCACGCAGCGTATAATTGCTGAGAAACTCATCAGTGATGTTCTTTTCAATGCCCAGCTGGACAACCTTAATGTAAACTCGTCGCTCACCCAGTAGTAGTCGAACGATTGGTGTTGCTTTTTCATTTAAATCTCACCTTCACATCAATTTGCAGCCGAGAGTTGTGAATCTTAATAGAAATTTGAATGTTTAATGTGTCGTTTTCTCATCTCTACCTATGTTTTTCATGTATCATAAACATTTAATTTGTATTTAGTTTTTAATTATACAATAAATGGATTGTATGTTTTAAGATCTGATACCGCAGGCTTGTAAATTTAGCTAAGACCCTTTGACGTCTCCATTTTCTGATGCCCCTTGCGCTCCTGTCAGCTTATTGTACACAAATTTGGCAAACTGAAATTAGTTTACGAATTATTAGTAATCTATTTTTGCGAGAGTGCAGAAGGATTAACTCACCGTAACCGGTGGCAAGTCGATTTGTTCTTCCTTTGTCACTAGTTTGCGGTTATCCTGCATGTAACTCCATCCCAGATGTATACCAATTAAGCTGGGTATCATCACAATTGTGACTAGATTGCGGGATACGAATGACGGCGTCTTTTGCACCATATTTTTCGTTAGTTTTCAATTTCAAAACACACACGAAATTATAACATCAAAAGACATGTGTGACCAGGGTTTGGCGATTGAATAACAAATATTTACTACTAACAAGGGAACTAGTTCCCTTTACGGTACTATTGATTCCAGAACTATCATAGACTCTAAATAAAATTGGCAAGGTTTAATTAAATAATACACAAAATCTTTTCAATAGAGTTTAATTTAAAAGTCGTAATATCAGTGTAATAAATAAAATTAGTTTCAAATATCAAACAGATAACTGGAACTAGTATTGCTTTATAAGTGAGACCAGACTATGAAAAAGGATTTTATAATAAGTTGGTAGCTCTCAAAGTTTGCCGCCTGGATTCAAATTATTCAGACTTTAAAAATGTTAAATGCCAGAATTATCTTTAAGTAAACTGTTTTACATACCAATACTTACATACCATACTAAGACTAAGCAACTGTATAACAATATGTATGAACATTTTGTTTTAGATTTAGTTATCTAGACACCAACATAATTACAATAGAATTATTTCTATGGAAGGAATGATCATATGCCAGTTCTTAACCTTGAATTCCATTAAGCGACAAGCTATCTCTTCATTTATATATTTTACTGTTAATTGGCTTTTAATAAAATTATAATTATTTAACTTTAAAATAGGTGTGAAATATTCTTCACCTTCGATTTAAAGGCAGCAGGTGATATTAGCGAGTCCCATACTCAGATGCGGCTCTATGCACTTTGCCCATTGTTTATAGGGGAGAGGGCCCAGTAATGACCCGGGTTTTGAAAAACCTCGAAATTTTTTCTTCAGTTCGGGAAAATGAAAAATTAAGAAGTTTAACATTTAAATATTAACCAAACGCAACTTTTTTCCAAAGAATGTATGTTTATTTGAGTTACTCAAAAAATTTTGAAACAGATTTAATTTGGATAACTTTTTTTAACTTTAAAAAAAAGTGGCCCAGTTATGACTCAACTTAAGAAATTCACTGAAAATAAGAAAATATGAAAGGAATGTCACACGAATTGTTGTGATTTAATGGTTTACTTATTTTGAAGGGCTTCAAAGCCAAAAACAATGAAAAACCCAAAAGAAAATGGCCATAAATGAGAACGATTTTAAGCCCTCGTCGTCCATGTCACTTTCGCAGTTTTTGCAAGCGAAATAACTTGCTTGCATATTAGCGCACTTCGAATGAACATTCCCGATCGAGATCTTCCAGAATATTCTTGGACAAACTGGTCTCAATATGTAAATTTCCTTTCCTTGTTGTTAAACAACATCAAAAATGTTGGAATTTGATAATTTTACATAATCCGAGTGCAAAAAAAAAATGGGACATAACTGGGCACCCCAGCTGAGTCATAACCGGGCCTTTTTATAGTTTAAAGTTTATATCTATATTTTTTATATACACTACATAATCACATAAATTTTTATAGAATCACAAAATATACGGCAAATACAATACTTTGATGCATTGCACTCACCTTTTCACTGTTGATTTCACAAAATTTTGGTACTTTGAAAAAAATGGAAAAAAACTTTTTCGCACGATTTTCAAAACGATGTTTGGTACGCGTATATACAATACGATTATTAACGTTGGGGTCTGTCCAAAAACTGCAGAACGTCTAACAAACATGATTTACAGGGCTCAAACTGTCATTCAATACCGCATTTCAAAAATATTTGAGAATGTCACAACTGGGCCTGAGTCACAACTGGGCCCTCTCCCCTACATATGTGGTACATATATGTATGTACGTATGTATGTATGTATAAATAAACATACACACATAAATACACAAGCCACAAAATACTATTGAAGTTAACGCCTACGCCGGCAGTGTCATTGTGCACAGTGGTCCAGTTATCAAATCGAAACTGTTTATATTAATAATAGCAAATAAATACGACGAAATCTGACCGCCAAATCAGAGTTCTAGATCAAAGACTAAACATACGCAATATTTTCCAACTACAGTGAAAACTACATAAACAGACACCTTTAGTAAGCGGACATTTATTTATAATTATTCAGCGAAATTTGCTGATAAGGCTATATTTATACAAATTGATTTTTTTTGTCACTATAATATAAAGATTCCGTAAGTACTATATCGTCTGTAGACTAAAGAACTCTTTGAAATTATTACAACATATTTCAAAAAATCGCTATAACTTGTTTCGAAATCACAATATACCTTAACATATATTTGAAAACATAAGTATTGAGAATGGTTTAAGTTCTTATTTTAATGGCTTCTTAATAGGACAAAAGTTCACACCGAATAAACCAATATTAAATTTAAGACTTTCTTGACCTATTGCTACTGAGATTTAACTTGAACAGGGCAAACTTAATTAAATACCAAAGAGGACTCCAGACCTTAGTTGTGGTTTAAGGGAAAATTTAGCCACTGGAACTCAATAAAATCCATTTAATTTCTTGATATTTGCCCCATTTTCCTAAGTTGAAGGCTGTTCATAATACAAATGACTGATTTTATGCAAATTTTGTTCCACTGTACCGCCCGCCTGTTGATAGTTTTTTCGGTCGCCTTTTGCAGTAGCACAGAAACAAAAAAAATCAAACTACAGTTCAGTCTCAGGTTCTCGGCGAACAGAGACGGACGTGAATTGAAAGAAAAAGTCTCATTAGTATTCCGTCAAAGTGAGTTACAATAAAGCAATTTTCAATTAAGTTTAGAGCTCACATCACTTCAGTTTTCCTTATTTTTTTTGGTTTATTAGTTTTCCCTTTTTCGTTTGGAAATGATGGCTTTGGTAAAATCGATAATCGGCTTATTGTGGCTGCAATTGGACGTGCTCAGTTTCAGGTAAGGATTGCGGTCATCGAGGATTGATTGTGGGCATTGTTGAATTCGGCTCTTGCTTAGTGACCATCGTAAGGGCTTTGGGGGGGTCCTCTTTATGTGCTAAATACTTATGATTTTGCGTATAAACGCAAAAGAAGACAACGCCGGCGGTGATAGAGATGAGCAGGATGAAAGCGAATGCAAAGAACACCACAAGAATGGTCTGTTCCCGACGTGAGCGTTTATGCCATGGCACGGATGGCAGCTAATCGAGGGGGAGATCGATTCAGAAAATTGATTTAGATTTAGAATTTTAATTCCAAAACCTACCACCGGCATATCGTCTGCGATTAGAACTACTTGAGAAAGTTTCACATTTCCAGCACTGGAGATTTTCAAACGGGCTTATATATATTTCTAGATTATTTCTAATGATTTACAAGTCACAGATTACTGAATAATGCCCTGATCACGCAAATGTTGTATCTTTTGAGGATCATAGCCAAGTAATTGACTAAGCACCTTATCCGTATGCTCTCCCAAAGTTGGTGGGGCAGTTCTGGCATCATTTCTCGCCTCACTATAGACCACAGGTGGACCGACCACCTTGACTGCTCCGTCCTTATCATGTCGTAGGGTCTTGACCAGATTTATGGCCTGTATATGCTCATCTTCGAATACCTCTCGTATATTGTTAACAGGTCCCACTGGGAAGGAGGCTCCTTCGAATTGTTTCATCCAGTTCTTGGATGTATCCCCGCTTAGAATGTCCTCTAATAGCTTGACCAACTCCTTGCGATTCGTTACACGATCTCGATTTGTTTGAAATTTCGGATCTGATGACACTTGCTCAATGCCAAGACGACGACATAATTCCACAAATTGAGCATCGCTGCCAGCTCCGAGTGTAAGATAACCATCCCGGGTCTTGAAACTCTGATAGGGAACAATGCTGGAATGTTGTGTGCCCCAACGTTTTGCCTCGGTGCCGGCATTTAGATAGTTACTGCCCACATTGATGAGCAATGAACAACACGTGGAGAGTAGATCTACATCGATTTTCTGACCCCGCTGGGATCTCTCCCTCTGATAGAGGGCAGCCAATATGGCTCCATGGGCATACAGGCCTGTGGCTATGTCTGTAACAGCCACACCCACTTTGCTGGGCGGTCCATCTGGCTGGCCAGTAATATGCAATAGTCCACCCATTGAGGATGCTATCACATCATAGCCAGGACGTTTAGCATATGGCCCCGTTGAGCCGTAACCGCTAAGAGTGCAATACACAAGCTTGGGATTGATTTCCTTTAACTGGTCATAGCCCAAGCCATAACGGTCCAGAGTGCCAGGCACATAATTCTCCACGAAAACATCACTAATCCTGGCCAGATCGTGTAGCATATCCGTGCCGCGCTTCAAGTCAATGCAAACACTTTGTTTATTGCGATTCGAGGCCAAGTAGTATGTGGAATCCTTGCTCTGCTCCAGAAATGGTGGTCCCCATTTGCGTGACTCGTCCCCGAAATGAGGACGCTCCACCTTAATCACCTCCGCTCCCAGATCGGCCAAGACCATGGTACAAAAGGGTCCGGCTATAATACGCGTCAAGTCCAAAATTCGTATACCCTTGAGGGGATGACGTTCATCCACATCATTATCGTTTGCATTGTTCGCACTGGCTGCAAATTTTCTCAAGCTCTGCCAAACTCTGTAATTAGCCAGACCTCGACTATATAGTCGTTGCGTCAACATGGCCACCCGGGTGGTTAGTGGGGGGTACTAGTAAGTTAGTCGCTGTATTATTATCTAGTGTGCTATCTATTTTGCATTAAATATGGGTTATGGAAAGTTTTTTTGTTTTGTTTTCGTATCGTTTTTAGTCTTTTATGCAGAACAACTTTATCAACGGAGAGCTTTAACTGTACTGAATGGTGGGGGAGACCCTCAAGAGCTTCTTCTCCTCCTTACTTATAGTTAACAGATAATGTTATCTTGCCGACTGCTCTCTTAACTGCCTCTCACAGTCGTTTCCACCTTAAGAGAAATAGTCTCAGAGGTTAAGACCTAAACTGGATCACAGGCAACTCTTCTTCACCTTGAAGAATTACCCATAAAAACAATCCCTACAATTTCTGTGTTTTTCCCCACACAAAACAAAATAAACTGACCAAAAATTCTATGCCATTAAAAATATAATCTCTTATTGCCATCTTCATGCCATGTTCTGCTATATACTTATAACTTCCATGCATGGCCAACACATACATATACATACATTCATATATGTTTTTGTTTGCCATGATTATATCACTTAGCATCTGAGAACTCCAAATCCATCGCAATCTATCTAAGTGAGCAATTTAAAGTTCTCCATAGATTTGTCTAAATTAACGTAACTTCTCCTCCTCCTCCTCCCCGTTCTAGTGTCTGACATTTTTTGTTTTTATTGCGTAATTATTGCCTAATGAAGGGGGCAATTAAAAAACAATTTTATTGTCATAGATAAGTTACTTATGCCTGAATGCTTACCATAAATGTCCGACTGATTGAGCAGTTTAAGATCAAAAATATGAAAATTCTTAACTACAACTTTGTAACTGAATGGATATTTTCATTTATATGAATGATATAAGTAACTTTATAATTGTTATCAAGTGTTAATTATTAATAAATGTCAATTTCTTCATGCTTTCTTTCTATATTATAGAATAATAGATTTTGGCGGTTTATATAGTACAATAACTTGAATAATTTGAGCAGCTCTGATTAATCACAGATTAAAAATATAATTTAAAAAATATCCAAATAATTCGTAACTTTGCGAATCCACAACTTTGACAATTTTTGATTGATTTTCGAAATTCTTATCTTTATTTTCTCGTTTTTTTAATTCGCATTCAAAACTGGAAATCAAATTTTTTTTAAAAATCAAATAGATTTTTTATCAAAAATCGAGTTAAAAATTATTTTTTTACAGTTTTCTAGATTTAGATGGCATTAAAAAATATACAGAATTACGACAAAAAATATATACAACTTTAGAAATCGATTAGGAATTGACTTTCTTAAAGCCTGATAAAGATGATAATTTTAATAAAAGAATCTTTTTAGTGAAGAGAATCGAAATCAACTGCTAAACAAAAGACCAAGTATTTGAGTTTCAATAGGGATTAAGAATACAAACAAATAAAAACTGTATTTAAATATTGTACTCCAAGTGCAAAAGCTTTTGTTTTTGAAGCCTCGTTCCACACTTATTCATTGCACAAATATCGATTCTCAATTTCTTTGGCGTTGTGTTTGCATTCTTCATGAAAAATTTCACCCGAAAGTTAAATATTTGCATATACACAGCACTAGTACACATACATATTTAAGTATTTCCGAATGCATTTGCTTTTGCTTTTAGTATTGAATAATAATCAGCAAATGGTGCGAGTCGGGAGGTTATAAGGCTCCTTTCAGCAACATTAAAAAGCAAGTCATTGTGGTCAATATTTAGTTTAAATAAAATTCTGACGTGTCTACAGATCGACGTCATTGCACTTTGTAATGGTGTTGGGTCAGCAATGATATATTTTTATCTCTAATTGCAAGTGTTGCTTAATAACAATGCCAAAATCATGGTTTATGTCATGGTTAAGTGTTATTCGTGTAATTACCTATGAAGTGAATCCTCCTCTTATGATACCCTGACAAAAAGGGGTCCCTATGTTCTCACATAGAACTTTTTAAGAAAGTAGGCATCTATACCCATACACATATTCCGATCATAAAGATCGAAATTAGAAGGAACAACTGTCTTTTTTATCATCCATTAAAGATTTGAATTTGTTAGAGTTCTTAGTTAATTTTTGGTCTATTTTTTATTTAAATAGCTTTAGATACAAAACTATCTCCTATAAATATAGTTTGAAAACTTTGATATTGACCCTTTTATCCTGCAAAAGGCCTGTTTCTCTTAAAGCAGTTAAAACAAGTGTATGTAAGAATCGGCATGACCCAAATTGAACCGGATCTGTAATTTTACGACTGAGATTGTAATAAGATTATAAAAACAATGCAATTGAAGGGAGTTCCTGGTATTATGATCCAACAGAACGCTTACAAATATAAGACGCCGTTGTTAAAATACTCTATACAAGAATTATACCTCAAAAACTATCAAATTTGCTATCATATCTTTAATGGAACTCGATTTTTCTTAGTTTTCGCATCATGAGTATCATTTGAATACATTTTTTTTGCTGTCAGAAGAAGGTTCCTAAAAAATCAAAGTAAAATATAAATTTTATAAATTTATAAACTCATTATTCACTTAAATGCTAAATTAATATTGTCCCTTTCATATCAATTTATTCCAAATTGATATCTGCTTGCCTGTCAAAACTTTTATACACACGATTCGAATTTAAATCTTAAAAACTTTCTTTTTCTCAATCTCTCAACTATTTTCAATCTCTAATCCAATAAGGATTCGATATTTGAACCTATTTGACTGTGAGAACGTTTTATAAATGATAACAGACTTTAAAGATCAATAATATGACCATTTGTGACTTAACTACAGTTCAGATTGAACAAGGTCTCTGAGGTTACCTGGATTATACATCTAGAAAAGTTTAAAAGATTAAAGAAAATAAATTCTAAAAACGTGTCCCTTTATAAACATATTAACTTGGCTTATTAAGAATACATTTTTAAGGATCATAAATACTCCTTTGTTACATCAATTGGTACATCAATTGATATACCCTGATTTATTTTAAGGCTATAAGAGAGAGTAGAGTTGTTTAAAAACAAAACAAAGGTTCAAAAGTTCATTGTTGTAATTGGCTTTTGAGCAGGAAAGGAAATATACGTAAGTTAATAAACAAAAACATGCCATTAGGGAATGTCGGTCGAAAAAGTTAATCCAAGTGTTATAATTAGTAAGAATATGGTCCATTTCCTTGTAAATGGGAATTACAAACGAACTTTGTCTCAGCTAAGCGTAGCTTATAAGAGAGTAAAAGCTTAACTAAAAAGAGTGTCGCTCTCACACTCCCGCTCTCATTGTGGCCAGAGAGTAAGCTTGCCAGTTGAGTGCGTAAGCCAGGCACAAAGAGAACCAACGCAAACTCTCAATGTATGTGTGTGTGCTTCACACTTGGAAAAATGAAAATAGAAAAAAATGTGGCTCAATTGCTTCAAAGCCCTGCTTTAAATCAGGGCATGGCACTCATATCCCCCGAAGGACAAACACGTTCGGCACGTAAGCCGACGGGCTGCCGAAGTCCTTACACAAAACCAACAAGAGCTTAAGTTTAGATTTGGTTTTCTACCAACTTGATCGCTGCTTTGTTTTCTCTAACTTTCTCTTGCATCAGTTATGGGCTGCCCTTGTTTTCTTTCCTTTGATCTCTTTTCATTTTGCGCAGTGTAAAGCAACATATGCACACAAGCAAGTGCACACATACAACTACATTTGTTTAGTGCTCTCTTTGGGCCGGGCCCAGCTTTAAATGACGACTTGCTGCAGAAACGTGTTTGTGTTTATTTGCTTACCTCGCTTCGTCAAGTTCGGTTCGCATCGCATCGCATCGGAGATCTCATAGTTCCCGCCGGTGGTGGGTCATTGTGTCGTTTGTCTATCAGAAGCATAAAATGCTGGAACTACATATATAATTAGTCAGACTGGAAATAGTGAACATACAAAAAAAAAACAAAAAAAAAAAAAATGAAAGCCAGGGAAATGTTTTATCAGCGTTGTGGTATTAAACGCCAAAATCAAAGCCCTCCTCGACTAGTGCAACAAAATATAACCAAAGATACAATGGAAAACTAGTTTTATTTTTCGCGATGCAAGAAAGTAACGCAACTATTAGCCAACTGACCAATACCCACTGAAAGATCCCCCCTCCAGACCAAAGTGAATTGTGCAAGAAACAACAACATCATTGGAGCTTGGCAATTGCAGTCAGCTGCAGCAAAAGAGAGAGAAAAAAAAAATATTGCACAATCCTGCCAACTTGTTCGCGCTGCATTTTGCGTTCGCTTTTTTCGTGTGTGTGTGTGTGTGTATATCTACGCGATCCTCGGCCCCCCCTCCGTCACCCCCTGGGATCCAACGCAGTCGCATCCAACCGCTCCAGTTTTTCATTTCTTTTGATTTCGATTTTTTGTTTTTCTCAACGTGTTAAAGTCAAAGCCGTCAAAATTGCTGTACTACTTTGTTCCAGGATCCTGGGATATATCATGCGGCGCTTTTTGCGTTCGGCCATGATTGTCTTCAGTTGGTTCGTGGTCCCATTTAGCCGTTACAACAACATCAAGGTGATTCGCCGTAAATTGCCGCCCATACGCAGCCATCTGTTGGAGATACCAGCCGTCGATTTGGCCAAACTGATTCGCAACCGTAAGGTGAGTTGACTCTTACTTCTATCCTCCCCCCACTCTGCACTATCCCCCCGCCTATCCCGTCTGCAATTGAGCCAGAAAATCCGAAAAAGCAATTTAGGCCAATTTGCGCAAAAAAGAAAAAAAATGGGCAAAGTGTAATCTTGCAAAATCAATTGCTAGGCAGGCAATAGACAAACCACCACCAGAAGCAGCAAATTTTAGTTGCCACATTCCATTAGATACTTTGTGGCAAAGTTTAGGCAATAAACTGTCAGTTTGGACCATGCCCGTCTGCTGATACAGGTCACAAGTCTTGATGCCAAAAAAGTGTGAAACCTTTGGCCACACACACTCACTCACACACACACACACACACACGCTGAAGGCAACAAGCCAAAAAACAATGTTATAAAACAAAGAAATTGTTGTTTTTTTTTCTCAACTTTTTAATTTTAATTTTTTATTGAGCAGTTAAACAGTTTCATCCGAGTCAAGCCACTCGCCCCTAACATTTCAATTAGACATTAGGCAAGTGTGCGTAATAACAAAGGAGATATATATATATGTATGTATGTGTATATAAATTTGCAATAGGATTTTACGACTCTTAAATACCCTACACATTGCCACATTAGATTGGCTAAAATTAAAAATAATTTCAAACTATGTAATAAACAGATTTCAAATTTATGGACCAAGCTAAAATTACTCAACTTTTTAAGTTGAAAAATCTTGAGTTTTTGAATGGACTACATCAAAAAGTATTATCTAGTTCCTTCCATGTTTAAACTATGTAAAAGTCAAATTCCTTTTTTTAACTTTCTTCAATAAAACGTTAGTTTTTGTTACTAGTTGATATTTCGTAGTTAGCTATTTATATACAATAGGTTTAAATTTGGGTTTTAAGACAAAAAATCCTGCTTACTTAGTTAACTTAACAATTTCTAGGAATTTTTTTTATAAAATAAAGTCATAAGCAAAGTGACAAAATAGAATAAACCAAGTTTATGACGCGGTCTTTTGTTTTGTCCTATTTGACTTGAAAACAAATAGAGCAAAATGAACAAATAAATGGAACAAAATCAGCAATAAAAGTGAATCAAACAAAAAGTCTAAGATTTGTGATTAAAGTCTAAACTTGCCCTTCCTTCCTTTATTTGTCCTCACTGCATACAGAATATCAAAATTACACCTGGTCCTTGACAATACGGGACACATACATTCTAGGAACTACCACCCACGTCAAACTAGACATAGGCTTAATGCAAATTAAGAGATTGGGCTCCAACACAAAGGCTTCAGTTCAGTTCAATTCTATAAGCTTTATCTGACTATTGTTGGTTTAATTGTGAGCCAATTCTTGTGATATGTCGTCGTCAAGTTTTTCTAAAGATTTGTTATTTGATCTTGGAATCATTTGCCATTAAGTATATGAACAGAAGTTAGTGTCATGGAGTTTACATTGTTTCGATTGCCTTTTAAGAAGCAAAATGGAAGCAATTCCTCGAAAGCGAAAACCACTGGAAAGTTTATCTAAACATAAAGCAATATTTTCAATCATATAAGATTAATTGTGAGATTTGGCGATGAATAACATGATAAATAATAATAATACAATCGTGTAAGATTGAGTTCGTTTTAAAAGAGATTAACCAAGATCTATGAACACAAAAATTTAAAATTGATTCCTTTTTTCCTATTTTATGCCCATTCTATGCCATTTTATGGCCATTTTATGCCATTTTATGCCATTTTATGCCAATTTCCCATTTAATGCCAAATCAATACCTTAATAGTATAGGAGCAGTTAATACTTAATTACTTTCGTTAACTTGTAACTTTCTAGAGCTCTAATTAAAAAATATTTGTTGAATAATCGTAAATTATAGCTTATATTCGAGCCAATGGCCCTGGCAGCTGAGCTTTATTGTATAATAGTTTTAATTTGTTCTTTATAATAACAATAGTTTCTTTAATTTACTAACTTAGATATAGACAAAAGAACTAGTTTACTTTCTCATAGAAGTCTATCCAATTGAATGCTAAAGTATCTAAACTTAAAACAAAAAACGCTTAGTTTAATGAAAGCGAAATCAATTTGGGTTTTTTTCCTTTATTTTTTTTCATTTTGGTTTTGTTTACGTCTGCAGCTCAGACAGTTGTTAGAGAGACGTTTGGACCGATGCTTAAGATATAGAAACCAGAAAATCATGAATTATGCCTGTTTGTACATACATATATTTGTTTAGTAGCCATAGCATCATTTAGGAGGTATTAACAAACGCTTTTTGTTAAGAGAGAGAAGGCAAATAATATTTTGCACAAGCTGCGGCCTAGAGACCTGACCGCCTGGCTGAGTTTCATAGAGCCATATCAATAACATCTGATCTGATGTGGTCTGGTTTGGGTTTGGGTTTAGGTTTTTGGTCTTCGGCTTGTGCCTTCAATTGCATGACGCATGTTAAATGTATCCATCAGATACATATATAGCTCAATTGTTAGTTGGTTTTATGTTTCTTTTACACTAAAGTTTTGGGTCTCATTTGGCAAGATTTGTGCCGTTCATTGGTCCACATCGTGTGAGGTCATTACTTGACAGACCTTATCGCGTATATGTATCTGTATTTTATCATTATATGTACATAATGCACATGTATTGTTTATATTTTTAATGCACGTTTATTGTTAAATGCCATCGCTGGCAAGTACTTCGTATTTCGTATGTGCGTTAAATTATTATTATTATAATTTGAATTTTTGCTGAGTTTTTACTTTTTTCATTTGCTTTTTTAATTGCTGGCCAGTAATTTTCATTGTCATAGGTTAAGAGAGCATTACCTCACTTGGTTGAGAGAGGAAAACAAAATAAACAACAATATTATTTTGTAATTCAAAATATCGTATACTCGAGATTGATTAGGTTTTAATTGGTCAATGGGCTGGCAAAAATGTTAACGACCATTCAGAATCATATATGTATATGTATTTATCGTGTTCTGTACGAAAGCTTAATTTTGCATCTGAACAATTTTGCTTAATTCTCTTTTAAAATTAAGATTTATTTTTAAGTAAGGCAATAAAATGGATATGCATGTATGCTTTTATGCATTTATCAAAATGCAGGGACAGAACAGGATCACACCCCCAAGTGGGCGCTCCATAGAAAATTCATTGGAAGTGGAATACAGTTTTGATTGGCTAAAACTTATTTTTGATGTTTAATTACCAAGTGAATGATAAACGCTTTAAATAATGTGTTTATCTAAATTAATGTTAAACATTTTTGAAATGTTTCTTTAAACTGAAATCATGTTTTTTCAAAATTTGTTTACTGAATCAGTAATATTTTTCAAATATTATATAAAAAGTTTAAGCAAATCAAAGCAAAACTAGTCAAGATATGGTAGATATGGTTCAAGCGACTGATTCTTCGGCCTGTTTTAAAAGTAATTGCTTTGATAATTTGCATACCGATTCTACTGATAAATTCAGGGATATCTTTTAAAAAGCTCAGCTCTACTCTCAGCCCTATCACGAATTAAAATTGATCGAACCAAGTTTCAGATCTATAACTTTCAAAAGAATTGTCACCACGTTCATAAATATAAAAGAAAATATCACCAAAGGTATTCTAAATGATAAATTATAACGTGTATATAACATAAATGGATCCAAATCATTTATATCTCAAGAAAAAAAACGATTTAAACTTCAAATTTTGATAATATAAAAGTTTTTTAAAACTTGACAAAACTTTTCTATAGAAGAAGCTTGTTAGATATTTATAATAAGAATCGTATATTCTAAAAATCTGTTTAGAAAAATAAAAGTTAAGTTGTGCCCTGATATGATATTCATCCCATTAAAGTTGAAGGAGTTGCCTAGTCTAGTCTCACTTTATACATACCCTCACAAGTGTCAAGTGCGGCCCTGTGTGTAGAGAAGCCCCTTATAAGCCGGCTCTGGGGGGGTAATATGAACAAGTACAAGATACGAGTATGTATCTACTCATATGGACACACATATGAATATATGTAGATACATGTGCATGTACATGAAATTGTATTCGTACTTGAATCGCAAAAGTTTTAGTCTTTGCGTTGTATTTAATGTTTTATATCACGTTCGTCATGCACTAAGTACTTAGCATAAGACCCTCCCCGTCCGCCCCTGCACTTCTCCATCAACTTTAACCCTCCCCCCGCCCCGAAAATATATGATGAAGAAAACAACTTGAAAAAAAACTGTGTCTGTGTGTCGCGCGGCTTCTTTATTTTGCTTTTGCCCCCAACATCTTTTCCATCTTTTCTTTCGGTGAATAATGTTTTCGAGTCTGTTGCATGCCAAAAGACTTACCTGTTGTACCTATTCGTTTCGGTTTTGTTTTTCGCTGTTGCTTTATCAGTCTTTACTTATGTGTTAACCATCGCATCACACTTTTTTGCGTGTGTGCCTCTGATTTATTATTACACTGGAAGTCATTGAAATGTTCAGGTAGCCTTAATTTTAATGATATATGTACTATGTATGTATGTATATAGTTTTACCATGCAGCAGTTTTAGGTGCCAGGGGATTTTCAAGTGCCTTAATTTAACAGAAAATTGCAAATAACTTGAATATATTAAAGAGACTTGGAGAATTGGGTCATTTCTAATGCTTCATTTCGTTGTCCATTTGACTACAAATGACCTTTATTTCATGAATGGGCTTAAGTTTGGCTAATAAATCGATCCTCTTGCCTAGTATTTTAAAATGAACTTTATCGTTAGTTAGTATTTAATAATCCATAGATATTTACAGGACCTAGTTATAAAGTGAGTGGGCTGAGACGAGATAGAGATACTTTTAGTTTTGACAAGTTTTTGATCATGAGATTCCCTTTTTGTCTTTTGATTTTCTCTCTGTATTTGTCTTTTACAATTGTGGGTCTTTTTTTGTGGAGATCCCGAAACCCTCTGCCCTTTATTCAGCTCTAAATACACTTATATCAAGGACCCAATCCTCTTCTTATATTACTTTGTAATTATATTTTATATTAACAATAAGTTATAAGTACGTTCAGTGTCAACTACGTTAAATAGTTTCTTAATTCGCAGTACTCGGTAGAAGAGTTTTCTAAGTGGCCCAGTCATTTAGTCAACTGAACAACGAGGATCCGGGTTCGATTCCCAGACTAGTGTTTGGCTAATGTAGATGTAGTTTTCGTCTAAGCCGAAGGCCTTAGTTGCCAGTGCTTGTAAAATATAGTTAGGTTGACTAAAAATATAGTTAGGTTGACTAAAAATATAGTTAGGTTGAATAAGTATATCCTATACTTTAATAATAATAATAAAAAGTTTCTTAATTTAAAAATTTCCTATTTATTTAATACTAGACCTAAACAAAAAAGTGCAAGGCCTTGGATTCAATTTCTAAATTAAATACTTCTTTACTAAACTAATATGTCTAGCCAAGTATTGATCGTGTTGATTTTGGCCAGTTCCAGACAGTAACTTTAATATATACAATTACGATTTATATCAACAAAATAAAAATGATGAAAATAATTAACTTTAACTAGCTTTTGTACTTGGAAAGAGTCTTCTTTATAGACCTCAAAATGTGCAATCGTTTTCAAATTCTTTTATTGAGTCAGATCAAGTTCATTGTAAATATTGTATAAAATCCTTGACTCTAATTGCAATTTATGGACTAAAAATTTTTAACCACATAAACTGGATCAATTTCATGTGTCATTGTCAATAATACATATTTATTTCAATAACTTAAAACCTTTAAGCAAATTTAATTTGCACAGTTTCTAAATCGACTATTCAATTTTAACTATTAACTATTAAATACTTCATTAAATACGATTAAATTTTAGAAATTTAAATCTATTGCAAGACCAATTATAAAAGTCAAAGTTACATAAATATGGACAATATATGTTATTGAATAAAGATATATAGAAAGATTTATAATTTTATAAAAGAATTTAGTCCAAAAAACAAATATTTAATGAAGGTAAAAAGCGAAGATAAGTTTGATTTCAAATGATTGATTGGTAAAGTTAAATGTAAATCCTTAAAGGCTTAAGATTTGAATTAAGTGGAAAAGTATTGATATTAATTGATTGACAATGAATTATATATTAATCCCCCCGAACCAGCTGTCTTTTATAAATAGGCCAATTTTATCTTAAAAATTCATTTTTTCCCTCGATTATCAATTATTTAAAACACATTTTTGAACCTTTTAAAACGACATACACAAGTCTGAACTCTCTTTTTTCGCCCCCCAATCAATATCAATAAAGTTGTCCCAATTTGTGGGGTGGTCAAACTTTGAACTTAGGGCGATATGCATATGCCATGCTTTCTTTTACAGACTACGATAGATTACTCATGAATATATATATAAATATATACTTACATACTTTTGTTGTCTTGGCTTGGCCTCCACTCGTGATCGCTCACTTAATGTGAAATGTGAACGTCATGAAATGCAATGCGAGTTTAGGTTTATTTATTGATTTCAATTTATACATAAATTTCTTTTGTCTGTCGGGTTGGGATTCTAATTGTCAGCAAACAATTGATTTAGGAATGTTGTGGGAATATTTACAAAGATGCGGAAATATATATATTTGTTTAATAAATTTTTTGCGTATTTCTCTTTGTCATTGCAGATTAAAAGCGAAGAAGTGGTTGAGGCCTATATAGAACGATGTCGACAGGTAAGAATAGATCAGATTATTCAGTTTAACATGCCCAAGGTTTGCTTATGAATCCTCATTCATCCAATGACAGGTAAATCCGCTGATCAATGCCATTGTACAGGATCGCTTCGAGGAGGCCCTGGAGGAGGCACGCGAAATAGACAATGTCATTGCCATGGGCATCAATAGCGTGGAATCGATGGAAGAACACACTCCACTTCTGGGCATCCCAGTGACGGTGAAGGAGAGCATTGCCGTCAAGGGTCTGACCAATCAGGCGGGTCGTGTCTTCAAGACGCCTCAGATAGCCAAGTCGGATGCTCCGGTGGTGGAGCAGATCAAGCGCTGTGGCGGCATCATCTTGTTGGTTTCCAACACACCAGAGCTGTGCTTGCTCTGGGAGACATACAACAATGTGACTGGTCAGACAAAGAATCCCTACGATCTGAAGCGCACGCCGGGAGGCTCTTCGGGTGGAGAAGCAGCACTGCTGGCCAGTGGAGCTTCCCTGCTGGGCCTGACCTCGGATATAGGCGGATCATCGCGTTTGCCCGCCATGTTCAGTGGCATTTGGGGTCACAAGCCCACACCGTATGCCGTCTCGTTTCGTGGCCATCATCCCACTTCGGATCAGCCGACATGGGGTGACTTCTTCACCATTGCCCCCATGACACGCTATGCCAAGGACTTGCCGCTGCTGCTGAAGTGCATGAGTGATCCGACTGGACCGAAATTGACATTGGATAAGGAGATCAGTGCCCATGGCATACGTTTCTTTTTCATGGACAACGATGGACCCTCGGGTATGATGCGTCCTCTGAGCCGTGACCTTCATACGGCAATCAATCGAGTGGCCAGTGATTTCAATGCCAAACGTGTGAATATACGCAAAATGAAATGGTCACTGGACATCTCGCTGTCGGCCATGCTGACCATGAAGAATATCGAGACCATTTACCACAAGACCGAGGAGGGCGAGGAGCCCAAAACGGTGTGCAAGGAGACAGTCAAATATTTCTTTGGCTGCTCTGACAGTATTCTACCCTCGGTGATCTTTGGCCATTTGCAGAATTTCATGAAAATAATACCCAATTCGCGGCACAAGCATTTGGCCAGCATCATTGAGGCGCTCAAGACTGAATTCAAGGAGCTGCTGGGCAACGATGGTGTCTTCCTCTATCCCACATTTCCCAATACAGCGCATCAGCATTATCAGATCTATCACAAGCTGCTGGAGCCGATGTATATGGCCATATTCAATACACTTGGCCTGCCTGTTACCAATTGCATGATTGGCCTGGATCGTCGCAATTTACCCATGGGCATTCAGGTGGTGGCCAATCCCGGTCAGGATCATCTATGTCTGGCGGTGGCACGTGAAATGGAGCGACGCTATGGCGGCTGGGTGCGTCCCCCCTCAGAGGATAGTCATAGTAGCAATAGCAGCAGCAGCAGCAGCAGTGGAAAACAACGTGGTTAGTCCTTTAGATACCCAACACACACACGGCTTTAATCCTTTCGAACGTGATCCTTTCTGTACTTTCATTTTGAATATAGCAAATAAATTTATGTATCTCTACTAAATCTTCATCAAATTGTCAGCGATAAAAAAAAAAAATTGGTTTCATCCTAATTCATTGCATTAAATTATTCAAACGCCTTGTCAACAAAATTATTCACCCTTATCTTATCGTATATATATATATATATACCTAAATATATGTATTGTTTTGTGTAAATATTCGTTTAGCTTCTAAGTGTTAGATTGCTACAAATATTATAAATATTTTATATATATATATATAGTAATATTTCCTTTAGTAACTATTTTTGAAAACATAAACACAGAGACAAATTGTTGAATAAATTTTTACTAAAAATCAAAGAACAAACTCAAAAATGCTTTCAAATGGTAATACTATAATTTAAATGATTTATAGATCTTTTTTGGTGGCCCAAACCAATGAAAAGCTGTTGGCCTCCATTAACTTGGCTGTGTGTGTGTGTGAGTGTGTGTGTGTGTAGAGAGGAAGCTTGAAATGCAAAGAAAACACAATATAACTATGTAAGCTGTTCAAATGGTTACACTCGGGGGGCTTGGTTAGGCACCAAAACGAATAAATGTCTAAAAGAAAAATCTTCTAAAAAGGTTCGACTTTGGTATATCCTTTAACCAGCTGTGATATCTTGTTATAGGGTTCAAACTCTGTCTCTATAGGTAAGTATATAACACTTATTAAGGATTATTCAGAAGATTTGAATTCATTTGCCTGTTTTGTATATAAGACTTACTAATGATCACTCAAAATACCAAATAGCAATCTAAATTGGTGGCCATCTCTCTCTAACTTATAGGTCTATGGACATAGATCATTTTTATCTCTTTTACAAGCCAGCTGAATATCGCAAGCTGTTCTCTGCCGATTTCTATATATTATAGTCAGCTGTATCGATATATTTTCAACAAAAGTGCTGCTTACATCAGAAAGATTCTTAAATAAATAGAAAATCATTTTTTAAGGTGTTAAAAAATTGGCATAAAATAACAATGGATTTTAAAAAAATCATAATTCAGCTTATAAATATTCAAATAACCAAGGGAAAACTTTTCTGAAATACGTTTTTAAGCAGTCTCTTGGTATCGGTTGAATTCAAAATGAGACACATATAATAATCTAGAAAAGTAAACCGTTAATTACTACTGAAGGCTTTTAAAATAGTTTAAATAAAAGGTGCCACAGTGCCCGCCAACATTTCGAAATGAAGACCCTAATCTCAAACTTAATGAACCATTTTTATATATTTTTACTTTAGAGTTACATAGCTCGAAGGTTATATGTAAGACTAGACTAACTAACACAGATTTGCCTATTCATTTCCCTTTCTGTTATTTCGTTCTAATATACCCACAATTAAATTGCATCAAATGGTATTACAAGAATGTTTATCTACGAGTCTTGATCGAGCCGTTAGCCTTCTCTAAATGCATTTTCCAAGTTGAATTTGTCATTTGTGTGTTGCCGAATTTTGTTTTGTTTTTTGTTATTGGCCAAGTGGTTTTTGCTGTTGTTTTACGTCTATTGCGAAAAGTTTCTTCTCGCTTGTGGCATGTTTGGGAGGTGTAAGGCGGGGGGTACTTGTTTTTTAATTCTTTATATTTTTTTTATTTTGGAGTAGCTCAAGGTTTTGCCAATATGGCTTGCGCAATTCCGCGCTGTACGATTAACTAGCATAGAGACTCCATACGTGTTATTTGGTCAAAAACGGTCGAAACGAAACACACACTAACATTCGGAGGTAACTTAAAATTCTTGCTTAAGAATGTGACGGTCATGCGAGTTTTTTTTTCTTCTTTTTTTTTTGTTGTATTTCTCAGAGTTTCCTCTGTTGGCCATGCAAATAACTTCAATTCGTCTCCCAGAAGAATTGAAGTTATTTGTCACCTCGGTGTTAGTTTGAAAACATTTTCTTTTTGTTTGTTTTTGAGTTTTCCAAAATGGATTTCAGATTTCTGCCTTCTTTTTGACTACCTGTTGCAAGCACAAGAAGAGAGAGGCAGACTCTCTCTCTCTCCTCTCTCTTTGGAATCGGACTGGAACCAAAATGAACACCTGCTCTTGGTCGTTAAAGGCAAAGAAGAAACTGTTTCTAAAAACTCATATTCAGCAGAGAGACTAAAAGTATAATTTGGCATTGTCAACAGGTGAGGATTCGGTCAATTCTCGGTTAGTGTTAAGGCGAGGTCTTTTAATTTATAAATCAAAATTAGTTTTCGACATATAATTTAGCATATTTTAGAATGTTTATCTTTAAGACTTTCGAAATTTAATGAAAATTTTATAGAAAACGTAAATTTAGTTTAAAAGCGATTGTATCATTATATCTTTCTATTTAAATTCAAAGAATTTTACACTGTCGTACACTTATTCCTCTGAATTTACACTTTCTCAACCTTTATAAATGTAATTTTTGGTTCTCTTTTCAAAATTTTTTATAGATTTAAAGCAAATAATTTTTGTATAGTCAGTCCTAATACATACAAAAATACAAAAAAATTCGAAGTTTTTGCATCTGTAATTCTATCAAATTTTAACGGATTTTGAAGTCATATTTTATTTTTCTAGTCTAGTTTGAGAATTGCAAAAACAACTCAGTTTTTATTACGTTATTTTTGATATATTTTTAATTAACTTTTACTTTAAAAGAGAATTCAAAGTTTTAAAATGTAGTTTTTTGTGATATTCATATATGTACATATATCAAAATCGTTTTAATAACATTTTAAAATAGTAAGATATATGTTCTTATATTTCAATAGAAGGTAAAAAGCATTTAAAAGACCTTAGTTAGAAAACATTTACTACAAACTGTAGAGACAGGAAATCCCCTAGTTGGGCATATTCCGCTCCTTGATTAGAAACTCATAAATGAAACAGTTATCAATTGTCTTCAATACCATTTTATAGGTTTTCGAGCAGCGGACAAGAGAAACGCCGGAGAGACAGATAGAGAGCGAGAGAGCGGGCGAGCGATCAAGAGACGCCTCACACGCTGACCAGTGTGGAACGGAAATTCCAGTACAGCCATCGTCAGCATTCCAGCCGTCTCCACCACAATTCTCAGCCAAGCCAGCCTAACCGTAGACGGCGAATTGCTGCGTTCATTTGGAACTTGATTCGAGCAGCGTGCGGTTGTGTCTTTGGTCTCAGCTCTTAGGGCTAATCTATACATAACCATACAATATAATCTAAGTAATTTATTTTACTGTACAAAATTGAAAGTACCTTTTATTCTGTGCATTTGAGGTGGCAAATTAATTGAATATTTGTTTACCGTGATCTACACAGATAGATTAAATTGGATCGATTTCCGTGTTAAATCAACTGAAAGTGTGATGTTAACCCCGTAAGATTCATACAAAAAAGCCACGTGTTGGCCAAAGATTAGAAAAATAAGTATTTTACATTTAAATTGGCTGAGATTGAGACACAAAAACGACAGCAATAGCTCAATAAATCAAGAAAATATTCATAGAAAATATTAAAAACAAAAAAAAATATTTTATCTAGACTAAAACTTATAGAAAAATTCATTCCCTTATGACGTCATTCTTTTAGCTAGAATTATGCTGCAGTTTATCTTAAGTCTATTGTAAAAGAGAAAAAAAACAGAGTCGGTTTAAATTACATAATATGCCAAGATTTTCTACATTTTGAATTCACTTAAGATAATAAGTGGATTTATACCTTGGCAGTTTTTGATTTTCTGTATTTACATATAAGTATGCTCTCAATTGGTTTGGATAGCCAAAGAGATGTCTTTCATTTCAAATTTTCATTAAAATCGACATTAAAATCTAATTACTAAATCAATTTAGACCCATACATATACATCTATACGGTTGGATTTAAAATCAATTAAGGTGAAAGCAAGAAAAAAAACTATTGTTTTTTTAATATTGTTTCAGTTCAGTTTGCATTTAATACATAATGCTGGGCCATTTTAACATTGTCCAGAAAAGATGACTAAATTTATTTGGTAGTAGAATTAAGTGAGGAACAAACCTAGTGTATACGTCATTTGGAGACTTTAATGCTTAACATTAACAATTCCCAAAAGAATCCAAATCGAAGAAAACAAAATGAAAATAATGAAATTGTGATGGATGATGGCGAGAGAGGAGAATTCAAGATTACTTCTCTTTGCCAACATTAGATTTGCGTGGCTTAGGCTCTGGCGGTTCAATTAGATTGCCATGACGCACCACATCAATGTGGCCGAGGCGTATCATTTTCTCCTCCCAAATGGAAATGGCTTTTCTGTAGGAAAACAAGAACAAATCAATCAGTCTACATATAAATCATACGAATGTCTCTTTAACCCACTTGTACTGATCGAGCTCCTTGCGTGACTCCTGCAGGTAGACTGCCTTCTCTGCATCCGAGAGACGTGTCCATTTTGCTGTTGCCTTTTGATGCCAATCCCGATATGTTTGCTGTCCAGTCTGTGGCGTATTGATACGCTCGCTGGCCACAAAACGTAGAAAGGCAGAGGCGGGCTTTTTGGGACGACCGAGTTCTTTGACACGTTTGCGCAGCTGACGCCGCTCTTTGGCATCCACAAGATCTTGCTTTATTTGCCTGATCTCGGCGCGCTGTTCGTCGGTGACTGTGGCATCGTATTTGGCACGTTGTGCAATATAAGTTTCCTTGTCCTTTCTGTACTCGTCCTGCAGTCGATCCTTTAGTTTGGCATCAACAACCACCCATGATTTGGATAATTGACGTACGGCCTCTACTGTTGAAATATTTGGATTAGCTGCTATCAGTTTGGGGCGCATTTCTCGCATATAGCGGAAATATGGTGTCAATGGCTTCTTGGGCCGCGGCGGCAGTCCAACTTGTTCCTCCACGGTCTTGGACTGCTGAACGGGACTGTTGCTGATACTGGCAGCGGCTAGGGGTCTGTTGGTGGCGCAGTTTGTAGTAGGTGTGAGATTTAAGTTGTTGATTTGATTGGACAGTGCCGGGGGGGCACTGCTAGTAATTTCGTTTTTTTTGCCTACAACTTGCCTGACTTTGTTGATTAGCGAGCCGATCAGCGATCCTCGGGACAGCAACGTGGTTGTATAAATCATTTTTGAGCTGATACAACTAATCTTATACGAGGTTTGATATTTACAAAATTCAAACTTTAAAAGTTAACTTGTTGAACTTAGGCAATAGAAATGTTTTACGTAAAAAATGCGGCATTCCTTGTTTTTGGTTGCCACCCTGTTGAAATATACTTCAAAAGATCTGGTAATCTGGTGGTAACGAGTGTTATCGAAGCAAATTACGGTTTGTTATCGACCATCGGAACAAAACTTGTTATCGATTAGTTATCGGGGCAACAATTCGATAAATTATCGATATGCAGACCACAGTGCTGCCACCTTTTTGTACTATTAACCTTAAACATAAACATTTAAGAGGCTTTTTATTTAATTTATGCATTAATCACCAAGTAAATGTCTTCTGCACAATGACAAACAATGAATCGATGTCAGAACCAGCCAGTTCCAGCCGCCCCGGCTCCAGCAAACAGCAACAACAACCGAATTTGGAGATAACTGAAAAAGTGCGTGTTCTTTGCCTGCATGGCTATCGTCAAGATGCGGATGCGTTTAAAAGCAAAATTGGATCATTCCGGAAATTCGCCTCAAAATATGCCGATTTTGTGTTCATTACGGCACCACACGTAGCACCACCCTTAGAAGCTAATGCCGAGCCTGTCCAGGAGCAACGTAGCTGGTGGGCCAACAAGGACGATGGAACATTCAAAGGCACCAACAAGGGTGGACCGGCTTTTGGCTACCAAGAGAGTTTGCGATTGGTTGAAGATGTTTGGAAGACACAAGGCCCATTCCAGGGCCTCTTGGGATTCTCACAAGGTGCCTGCTTTGTGGGTTTGATTTGCGGTCTGGCCAAAAAGAAATGTTTGTATTATAAATTATTTCAGCGGGTCGATTGATAATTGAAATTTAAATTCCAGTGACCTCCATCCGTCCGGAATTTGCAGTACTCGCTTCAGGCTTTATATCTGGCAGTTTGGTGCATATGAGCGCCTACGAGGAGCGTATCAGCATACCTGCCTTGCATGTCTATGGCCTGACGGATGAGATCATACCCAAGGAGATGAGTCAAGCTCTGGCCAACCATTTTAAAAACGTCGATATTTTGGAGCATGACGGTGGTCATTATTTCCCAGCCAAGGCCCAACAGAAACAAACCTATATAAATTTCTTTCAAGACCGCCTCCAGGAATATCTTGAACAACAGGAACTGCAACAGAGCGGCAATGCATCCTTTGTGGACAGCGCCGATGGCGAGGATGAGGCCAATGATGCCGAAGTGGCTGCTGTTATGGATGACAGTGATTAGATTAGTCTTTTTTTTTTGGTTTTTCGCAATCTTCGTTTCGTTTTCATCTTATTTTCATTTTTCGTTTTGTTTTTTTTCTTTTTGTTTTTTTTTAATAATAATAATTAAATTCTTATTATTACAAAAATAATAATTTGATTATAAATTATAATAAAATTAGTTTCCAATATAATTGTTTTCAATTTTTTCAATATTCATCGTTTACAACTCGCTGAATTTTGGAGCATGTTTTAGGGGGGAGGGGGTGGGGGAATCTTGCATCGGCAGCGGGTTAAATTTGTCAGAGAATTCAATTTGTTTGCACTTTAACAATTGATTTTGTTTTTTCGGTATATATATATTTTTTTTTTTCAACAAATTCGTATAAATTTCATAATGAAAAAAGAAACAAAACAAAAAAATCTTGAGAACAGAAGTGAATAAAAGTCGAATGAAAAATATTATATAAATCCCATACCAATGTACAATTTTGTATAAGAATCAATTCAAAGTAAATTGTTTCTTGCTATTCGCATAGTTTTTAACGAACATAAAATGCATTATTTAGCTATTGACGTTGATGTGTGTGTGTGTGTGTGTGTGTATATGATATTGCTGTGTTTGTGTCTGTGTGTGCTCAAGCAGAGAGTTAATTAAAGAACAGAACAGAAAAATAAACACATCCTTCCATTGCAACGAGGGTTGACTGTGGTGATAATTTTCCAATTTTACTGTTGACGGGACGAGCGAGCGAAAAATAGTGTTGTTTTTTTTTTGTTTTTGTTGTCTCTCATATGCCCATACAAAAAAAGGCATTTCAATTGCTCAATATTGTTTATCCTTTAAGTTTTAATTTTTTAAAAAGTTTGTTTTACTGACTGACTGACTAACTGACGACTGACTCTGAGTGACTAAACTGATGACGAACATCTCTCTCTCTCTCTCTGTTGCCGCATTTGTTTATCATTATTATTTTATATTGTTCTCTATGCAACTTGTTCCTGTCCATTGGAGGCCTCTTGGTTTTTCATAACTTCAGGTAAATCTGGTGGTGCTGAGTACGGTGACATATCCAGTGTCTCAAAGTCACCCATGTCGTTTCTAGATGAAAGAATAAACAATTTAAATGAGTATCAATCAAATTGAGAAAAAGGATATGTTGTGGAACCTATTAGAAAAGCAAGAGCTCAAATCTTAGCTTGATCGAAATTGATTTAACACTATGAAAACATATATCAAGACGCTTCTGATTTCAAAATTGTGTGGAATAATTCTTCTTTTCTTCTCCCTTAAAAATCGTCAAAAGGTCAACTTTATAAATAGCATATAAATCATGTTAATATCAAGTTAATTATTGATAGATCCAACTTTTAAATTGATCCTTTTTATACTAAGATGTAAAAGGAAAGCGACAAGAGTTATATAAGATCCAAAATTGACAAATTGCTAGCAAGGAAACTAAAAAAAGCCATAAAAGAATTCAATTTTTAAATGAAAACTGCAAAGCGGGTAAAACTAAGTTTCATATTAATTCTATCTGATTAGTAAAGGACCTAAATCGAATTATTTACCAAATTTATAAGGAAATTTGATTCAATATAAAAACAGTTTACTGTATTAACCCGTTGATGATAGCTATAAAGACAAGCTCATGGCGGCAAGTGCGATTTGTGCTTGATCTACTTATCAGTTTTAGACTCATTTTTTGTTGTTGTTTAATGTTTAATGCTTTTCTATCCGTGTTCCGAATGTGTGCGTGTGTGTGTCTGTGTGTGATTCTCACCTGAAGGTCAAGCCCAGTTGCGCTGGAGCCTGAGCTTTTGCCGTTGACACTGTAACGCCATAATCCTGCAGCGTGCTCTCATCCTCCATGATGTCATTGTCCTGATTGTATAACCGCTGATCGATGGGCTGTACTTTTAGTATACCTAATAAGGGGACGCAAAGAGAAAAAGTGAGTAAATACAAATTAATAGTAATAGGAAATAAATTACTTAATAATCATAAAAGACACAAAAAAAAAACAACAAATTTTTGATGGATTCTATAAATAGGAGGAAACACACGCTCACCCACACACTGACCCGTCAAGCTCACACACACATACATGCAGGCATATAACATCACCTTCCCACCTACCTACTCCCCCCTTCTGTGCGACTCACCTTCAATCATACGTTTCAGTTCGGCAACTGTTGTGTTTTCCTTCGCATCTGTGAAGATGGTTGTCTTTTGCCTTCGGATCATTAGGAACACATCCTGAAATATTGATGAAGAATGGAGAATGGACAAGAATTTAGGTTTGCCGGTCAAAGTTCACAACGGCGATGACAACGGCGCGGCATATTCTCATTTCACACTGCGCCTGTTTAACTGTGCGTGTGTATGTGTGTGCTTAGAAATGACGCGCCGTCATCCAAACGCCCAGCCTTCCTCAACTGCTTAGAAGCTTAGAGGAGAAAAAATAACATCCAAGTGGCTCACCATATTTGCAAAGTTTTGTTTTGTTAGGATTCTCTATGCTTTTTGTTTACTACACACTGCACTGAGGTTTGAAGGTTACTACAAAGCCGTTGTTGTTGTTGTTGTTATTTCTACTTCTATTGGCGTGGGCGGGCAGTGCTTCCTTTGGCGGCGGCAGCGACGGTCGTAGATGTTCGATCGGCTCAGCGTCAGTGTTTTTTTTTTCTTCCCCCGTTTTCTGCTGCTGCTTGCTAGAAATTCCTCTCGCGTGCCTGATTAGTGTGTTTTGTTTGTGGGAGTAAGGCAAAGGTGATTTTTTATTGTTGTTAAACGTGTGCAACAGCTTTCCGCCTCTTTTCGCCCTGCAGTTGTAAGTTTTCGTAGTATTTTACGAGTTTTTTTCTAGGCCTTGGTCGGTCTCCTTGCTGCTTTCTCAACCAATCATTTTTTGGGTGTTGCCACACCGATGCGATTGACTTGTTAGTGTGGGACCCTGGTGAAATTATTTCAAATTAAATATAATTTATATAACAATAATCACAAAGGCAAAGACTTAGTTGCTAAATTGCTTTTATTTTAATTTGAAATTGGCATTTTGTTTTGCCAGCCCTGGTACTCATTTACTAAACAAAACTCAACTGAGTTGGCAGTCCAATTGTCAGTGTCACTTTTTGTATCGTTTTCTCTCTCCCTTTACGTTTGCTTTGCCACGAAATATGGTTTTGCTAGACAGTTCCAATGTATGTAAATAATGCATTTTTTAATGCAATACATTGTATAAATAATGCAATTTCCTTTATTTTTAGTTTATACTGCGGCTTGAGAAGATAGCCAATGCTGCAAAAAAGGACTCTTCGTTCACAATAACATTCAAACGCTGTGAGTATTTCTCTCCACCTGTCAGTCGATTAGGAAAATGCATTTTCATTATCAATTGCAGATGATGGACATGATAAACCCGTGCCGAGAGCTGGACGACCGCCTTTGCCTAAGCCAGATACTTATATGTGCCTAATTCGTGCCCAGTCCAAGTCTCAAAAGGTGATTCGACAACGCAAGACATCATCCTCGATTTGTATTTTAATTTTGTGATTTCTTTTGATAGATTTCTACAGTAGTGCGTGAGGAGGATGTTCCTACCATGATGTCTATGTACTCGCAGTTCATGAAAAGCAAAATGGATGGCCTGAAGCGTGTGAAGAAAGTCAAGAGCAAGGCCAAGGCTGCAAAGGGTTAAATGTGTTTTAGGGGTTTTAGTTAAAGATTTTTTTTATTAAACGGAGCTTTTCTAAACTAAATATATGTAAATGACTGTCAGCATTCATGAGAGGCATATAAATCCCTTCTCACGCACAAATCTAGGAGCCATTTTGGTAGATTATCCTGCCTAACTCCATAAATATGTTTTGGGTGAATTAACTGCATCAGTGCATATGTATCTTCTTTATAGCAGTCAAGGACCGGGTCATCTATATACATTACATCGATTCCATCTCTGAGAGCCCTATGAAAGGAAGCGTTAGTCTTTGGTATAAAGTCCAAAGTGGCAGGTACTTCATCCACAATTATTGATCTGGTATATCCATCTATAAGTAACGTTTAGACGGATTATAATCCCATTAAAAGGACCGTAGTCGAGGGAGGATCACTCACTTTCCAAATAATATGTAGTGGCTCTTCTAAGGCTCTCGCCTGGAGCCCTTGCACTAGCAGGCAGAAGCATTAATGTTATCGTGCTATTGCCATATTCAATTTTTGTTGGTTCATTTGGCCTTACGACACAATAGCTACAGTTCTTTGTGTACGAATCTGGAAAAGTAGTTTGCAAATCACAGACATCTCGCTCAGATCCAATAACTAAACCGCCCCAGTTGGCCGGTTTTACATGATTTTTGAAGGCAGCCGCAGTTACAAGCAAGGGACCATTGTGCTGTAAACTTAATTGTTAATATTAATAGATTGCTACTTAACTTTGCTAACCTGTTCGTATGGTCCGTAATTTTTGTTAGCATCCAATATTTGAGGTTGGCCAAGATCATTCAAAAACATTGTTTGTTCGTAGACAGAGTTACCACATACACAGGTTATAGAAATACCAAAGACAGGTATTAAAAAATACTAAAGACGATGGGTCTGCACTGAGAGAAAACATATAGTGAAATGTCATCGGTGTAAGTTGGCATCCTTTGCTCGATGTTCGCCTTTATCGCTCGATTTGCTGGATTCGAATTTTGAATGAATATAAAGAATATATATAATAACGTAAATTGTGATGATAAGAATAACGGATCTATATAGTATTATCGATTCCCATCTCTAACCAAACTCCCTGTGGATACATTATGGTAATCCCAATCAATTTTTTAATTTAAACTTATTTAACAATTTAAATTCCTTATTTATTGATTTAAGTCTTTAAAAGGGAAAATTGTTATCAAATCAAAGAGAACTAATATTTGTATTTAAGTAAATTTTTTTTTGGTTTTATTGTTTTACATTTTATCTATAGGCCAAAGTAATTTGAAACAAAATTTCCGAATCACATATATATAAAAGAAACAATGTTTAATATATTTTTAAAGTTTATTCTATGATCTATCACAATGAATATTTATTTGTGTATGCGTTTGTATTGTATTTTTTGTTGATGTTGAGAGTGTCTTTGTTTCGATTTTCGGCTATCTTCAATGTCCTTGCTAACAGTATTACATTTTCGAGTTATCATTGGTGATGCGATGCGATCAGAATATGATTGGGTGAGAAAGTGCAAGGTTTTATCACTTTTGCAATTATAAACATTTGAATTTTGTTAAAGACAACTTTCACTTTTGAGTGCGCATAGGTAAAATACTTTCAATTTTGCTACATCTTATGCAAGTTTAGAACAAAGACAGTCTTTCTCTACTTTCTTTCATTTTTCGTTTGTTTTTTGTTTGTTTTAACAATATGCTTTTGGCCATTGATGAGCGGGTTAGGGTGTATTGGTGTGTATATGTGCGAGCTATATATGGACGAAGGTGTGTGTATATATGCGGTAAATATATATCACCTAATGGTGTTTGATTGAACAAGAGGACAATGACTAACACACACAAAGATGGTGCATTTCAATAATGATACAAATACAAATAACAAAAGAATAACTTAATGACAATAAAATATTTAAATTAAATCGATTAATTAATTCGTTAGGTAACAATATTCCCATTTTCACAGCAATATCAACTTTCAATTTCAGTTGAGTGTGTTGTAGCGTAAATTATTATCCACATCTCCAATATTTCCACTACCAGCGGGTCTCGAATGTGATGGCTGCTCCTCTGCAGTCATGAGATCGGAGCTAGACTGAGAATATCTGCGTGACCTGGGCCATGGCCAGGCATCGCGCAGGCTATCAATCAGACGCTGTTGGAATGTCTTATACTCCAAGTCCACCGATTGAGTATCACCGAAATTGAAGTCAGCCACCTCCACAGTGAAACTGCGAAAAGAAAATCCAAATTATTTAAATATTAGAAAGACATATGCATGGGCTTACCGATTACGGCTTTGTATATAATAAGCCACACCGAATATAACCAAAATGACGGCCATTAAAGTACAGGCGATTGGAACAACAACCACTGAAAGTTGCGATTGTCGCTTAGCTGTAAGCACAAAAGAAAGTGGAAAGAGACTCCACATTAATGTCTTGAGCCATTTGTGGCGACTGCCCTTTTATGTACCTTCATATAGGTTAATGGTAACTTGATTAACCTTCTCGGATACTTGGTTGCGTATGAAGAAAAGAATCGTTTTGCTTTCCGAGAAGTAACGATTGTAATTGAAAGAGCAGCTATCATGCTTATTATAAAAATTGCATGTCTCATTGCCTGTGGCATTATACGGAGCTGGTTGGGGGATCAGATAAATAAATTAATTTTTGGATTTTTCAGACAAAATCCATTTCCACATACCACTATAAACCTGTATGCATATGTCAAACGGTGGAGAGCCCTTGCAAGCGACCTCCAGACTCAATAGTTCCCAATGCTGTAGCCAGTTCTTGCCACTTGTAGTAAAGCCTGAGACAGGATCTGTTCAAAAGGTAGATAAATATAATGTTATATAGAAGTTGCAAGACAAGTGATATTCACTTACTTTTGGATATAATGCGTCGTTGAAAGTAGCCATAGAGTTTATTTGTGTCCTGTGCCACGATGCTCTTGTTTGCACAATTGTAGGGAACAACATCGTCTGGCTGGTTAATTAGATGCGTTATCCTGCGGACACCCAATGGATTGACCAATGCCAAGGATATGTTATTGTTTCGATTCTTTTGGCTTATTCTATCCATTTGTTGTTGCTGTTTAATGGCATTAGCAAGGTTAAGACCAAGAATTGCAGCATTTGCGTGCATAGTTTCATTAAGATCACGCCTGGAACGAAGATTTGCCTTGGGTGCAGGAGTAGTTGTTGTAATCGGAGTAGTAGTATTGGTCTTTGGAGTAGTTGTTGTTGTTGGCTTTGTAGTGGTGGATGTAGTGGTGGTGGTTGTGGTTGCAGGTGTTGTGGTAGTTGTAGTCGTCGTCGTCGTAGTTGTTGTTGTAGTCGTTGTTGTTGTTGTTGTTGTTGTTGTAGAGGTAGTTGGCTCTGGTGGCGCTGTCTTTGATGCAACTACCAATACTTCAATGTCATAATATTGCTCCGGATTTGGATATATTGCTTTATAATCATAAGCATTGGACATGCCAAGATATGTACAATTTTGGAACCAATATGTCTGTATATAATAATAACCATTCTCCTTTAAATACTCTAAATCAGCTGGCCACAGTGCAATATTATGATCAACTGCATCCTGTGTAGACACAAAATCCAACGGACGCACTGTATTATTCTGTATTAATTGCAATTGTCCACTTAATGTATTGACCAGCTTAATGCTCTTTTCACTTCTCGTCAATGTGAACCAGGTGAGCACAACAAATTCCGATACCTCCACTTCTAGTTTAAGTACGCCGGGCTTTAAATGCTCTTCAGTATACTCCACTGTCCAATTGCACGTGTAATTCTCCGTTTCAATTGCCTTTGAGTAGAATAAAAAGAGAAACAATTAGAAATGAGACAATTTAATTCACTTGTCCAGCAAATTAATCAACAATAGAATTGTGGGGATTGGTCATTGTGGGTGGAAAAACCTTAGCTGATAGAAAAGCGTACCAGGCACGTATGGAAATGTGTTATTGTATCTATTTATATATAAGCTAAACTAAAATCGAGATAGTGGCATTTCAATTAAAGCCATTAAGTTTAAATTTACCTTAGTATAGCTTAGTGTGATCAATTCTAATAAAGAATCATTGTTATTATATATATTAGCTCTTCCAAACTAATTTGCATGCTTTATCTATTAATTTCAATACAAATACTTTTATAGCTTATTTATAATCATATCTAACTACTCTTTGTTAAACAGAATCAAATTGTAACTATCCAAATTTAAGCTTTGAAGTTAAAATAGCTCCTTTTCCATGGTCTTATTATAGTGATTTAAAAACTTCTAATAAATTGTCATATTGAAAGTAAATGTTGCCTAAATTAACTACTCCAAAGAGTTAACATTTCTATAGAAGTACAACCTGTAATTCCTACTACACTTTGTCTAGAATTGCATGAATTATTAAAGAGTTATATAAATAAAAATAAGGTATAGAAATGAACATTCTCCCTTTGTCTAGAACTGCCAACAATAAGCAATAAAACAACTTTACATCAATAAATATGAAGGGTCGAAATAAACAAATTCTTTTGTTTAATACATAGATGTTCTTCCCACTTCTGTGTGTACCTTTTCGTGTCCCAAGCCATCCTTCCAGGTGAATTTATATGATTTAGAGTGATTGGGCGGCTTTCCATCATCTAAGAGAGTGGCACTTAGATTAACTTTGGCCCCAACTAGGGCCTGATCGGGTGCAGTTATTTGTACAGTATATGAACTGGTAACTGCAAAACAAAAAAAAATATGCAAAAGGTGTTAGGAGTTTTTTTTTTTGTATAAATTATTGATTCGACTGGGTGACTGACTGTCACTGACTCTCACCTGTTTGCAGTAGAACGGCGTAGAATGTAATTATTGTTATCGCGAATAAATTATTTGCGCCAGACATTGTGTTGAATTCACGTCCGACTACTAATACTACTTATATCTAACCACCGCCCACTCACTAAGCGTAACAAATAACAAATCGTAGAGAAATTTGAAACAAACAAAAACAAAAGGTCCGATTTTTTCCTTGTTGTGTTTGTTTGTTTTTCTTCCACCCACAATTTATACTATAATTGTCAGATGAACACTTGATAATTGCTTTAGTTTTTTGATATTGCTTTCATTTCTGTTTGCCGAATGGCATTTGCAATTTAACAAATTGCGTTTTTTTATATGCGTTTTTTTTTTTGTTTTACAACTTTTGCAGTGAGTGAGTCGCAAATTTACAACAAGAACAATGAAAAGAATCTGGTTACTTCTGTAGATAGTTTATCTACATGAGTATATTTACGTGACAGTGATAACGATAACTTTTAAACAAAAACAGTGACTAGGAAATAAATATGGATCTAGGTGAACAAGCGATGTGTATATAATAATATATCTTCAATATTTAATTCATATATTTCAATTATTTATTATAAAGATTTATTCATTCCGAATTTAATAATTAAATGATTTGTCAGTAGCAGTTGTGACATTTACTTTGCAGAAATTCGTCTTGGCTTTCAAGAGTTTGGTCACACTAATATTTTTTTTTATTTCTATTCATTAACAATTACAATGTTTAGCAACAATATATTTGATTACGAGTTCTTATCAGCATTAAAAGATGGCAAATTTGGGACACTTTACAGAGTAAATTATATTAAAGAAAAGCAATTGTATTTTGCAAAAAAATTCTCGCTAGAACAAAAACGTGACGAGTTAAATATTTTAGGCAAAGAACTCTTTCATTCCCGGCAATTTAAGCATATTAACATATACACAGCTCTCCACAGTTTTGTCAGTGGATTTAATGTTTATATATTATATCCATTCATTCGTTATGGAAACTGCGAAATGCTACTGGAAAATGTATTCACCGCTGGATTTCCGGAGACATTGATAGCCTTGATCCTGAAAGATATTCTGTCGGCTCTCTTGTACATACACACCCATCTCTTTGTCCATGGATCCATAAGGGCATCAAATATATTATTGGACGGAAATAGGGCATTACTCGCCAACTTCCAAAGCTGTCGCAGTTTCATCGATCATGGAAAGAGGAAACCCATATTACATGGTATTCTGCCGGGCGTAGAGGAAAACTTAAATTGGATTGCACCCGAAGTCTTGGATCAGAATTTATGTGGCTTTACGGAGAAATCGGATGTCTACTCTCTTGGCATCTGTTCCTGTGAATTAGCAAATGGATTTCGACCCTATCTAGATGCACAACCTACCTTAATGTATACGGAAAAGATTCGTGGAAATATTCCATCTCTGTTGGATAGATCAACATTTCTGGATGTTCAAGGAACTGTGCCTTACAATTATTTCAAAGGAACAAAACCTCAAGAGAACTATAGCAAACGAACGTTTTCCGATGACTTTCATCAGTATATAGAGATTTGTTTAAATCGCCATCCTTCAAGTCGATGGAGTGTTAAGAAATTAATGACACACTCATTCTTTAAACAATGTCGTCATTCATGCATCTCGGATCAGATAATGAATATGGGCATCGACTTTGATGAGCAATTCACAGGAAAAGATACGACGACCCATGGAGAAGTGGACGTTTGCATCAATCACTCTACGGATATACAATGGAATTTTTAGTTAGCTAAATAAATAAACCAAAAAACTAAAGTATTGTAATTTGTTGTTGTAACCAAAATAGATTAGACCAGAATGTTAACTTTTAAAGTTGTGAATTTGTAAAATAAAATCCTATGAACTGCGTTTCTTAGGGATTGAAATAAACAATCGATACAAACGAAAATTTTAAAACTAACTTTATGCTTAATGACTTATTATTTTAATTTCTATGAATTCTAAGTTTGTCTTAAATCCAGGAATGACCTCATAATCTTCAGGGTTATCCGTAAAATATGGAAATTTGTTTAAACTCAAGACTGAAGTTGAATTGCAAAGCTTTTTGTTTGTTATGTTTTAAAATACTAAGTTCGATTTATTCGTTAGTTTTGTAAATATATGTGGTTTATGCATATATATATGTATATGTATATGTGTGTGTATATATGTCAATAGTTGAAATAAACTTAATAATAGTAAAATGAAATACACAACGAGATGAAAAAAGCAATAATTACTTTGGGTTAAGCACAGAAAATACTTGAAAAAAGACACCGACAATTCGATCGATTAGACTTCGATTACTTCTTCTTGTTCTTTCCCAGTGTCAGAGTATGATGAGCCGTGGCCAATTGCTGTTTGCGTCTCTGAAAATCTAAATAGTCCTCTTCGAGAGCTTTTCGAGATTCTTCTAGCTTGCGCTTTTCCTCGGCATGATCTCGTTTCAATTTCTCGAATTTAGCATGTAAGTCCTTTTCACTGTCTTTTAGCTCGGCTTCCTTCTCTTTGACCCGCTGAACAAACATCTGGCGGACCTCCTCCTCTTTAGATTGCAGCTCGGCCAGATGATTGGAGCGCTTGGCCTCGAATGTTTGTTGAAATGATATCGGTTTGTTCTCGCTGTCAACATCACTAAAGCCCATTTGTTCAAGTCGCTTCTGCCGATACAATTCATAATGCCGTGTATGAGTTTTCTCCCTCATATCCTCCATATTGGTGCGAATCAGCATTTCGCGTAACTTGACGAAATCGCAATGGGTCTCGTTCTCCACTTGCACGGTGCCCCAGGGATATTGTCGAGCCCGTATCAACTTGTTGCCCACCTTAATGAACTCGGTGCTGCCCACAACGGCAAATGGAATGTGCGAATTCATGCTGGTGTTGGTCTCGGCCACGGTCTCATCATCGGTTGGAAATTGATAGATGTGGACCCCATTACTATTCAGTTCCTGAATGATCTTTGCCTTAAAACGCTGCAATTCCATCTTAGAAATGGTATCGGCTTTGGCTATGACCGGTATTATATTGATCTTGCTGTCCAACTTCTTCATGCACACCAAATCCAGAGATTTTAGCCCATGACCCGTGGGACAGATGAAATACAAACAGATATGAATGCGACTATCATGGCAGGTGACCAATGAACGCTTTATCTTCAGCTCCTCTTGCAAATAATTCTCGAATTGAGCATCAATATAGTCCACCACTGCTTTGAATGAATCGTCCTTGTTGATTTGATCGCCATAGCCAACCGTATCGCAAATGGTAAGCTTTAAGCGAACATTGCTCTCCTGCAATTCATAAGTGTGGGCCTTCAATTTAACGCTGGGCAAGGTGTGGGGGCTTGGCGTGGATTCGAAACTGGTGTTGAAGAGGGTATCCATCAATGTGGATTTGCCCAGGCCCGTCTCGCCTTAAGAGATGGGGAGGAAAGAAGAGAAATGGTAATTACGAATTCAATTGATGTCAGGGAGAAATTTTTGTAGTACATAGTAGAAAGTTCAATTAAAAATCGATTGCCGGACACTATGCACATATTAATCAAATCAGAACAGAAACCCAGGGACGGAATGAGACCAATAAGGCACCGACACTGTGTTCCAGTTTTAATTGTTTTCAAATGACTCATGACGTATAAGGGCTCTGTGTGTGTGTTTGCGTTCAAGTGTTTTTAAAATTCCGAACAATGCACTCTTCAATTGCTCCAATCCCCAAGTAATATCTTCGTTGATTCACTCTGCCCCAGCCCCCAGACAAACACACACACATACACAGATTGCAACTGTATACATACACACCTATACACATGACGTTAAAGACAAATCCGCCTTGCACGCTCTTGTTCACCAATTGATCCGGTAAACTGTCAAAGCCGACATGACCAGACTGCTTTAATGTGCGTAGATGGATTTCCTTTTTATTATTAAATTCAACTTCTGCAGACATTTTGTTGTTTGCTAAAATGTTCAAGTAGAGCAGAAGAAAAACAGCGATTCCAATTTATCTCGCGCTTAAGGCGTTGCCAGCGAGTAAACTCAATACTAAATTTGTTAGTGATGGGACATCTAATCCGGCTTATTTGGTTATCGGATATTACTGTGACTTGTGGGGATATTTTGATTTGTCTGGATTTGCTATAAATATCAGATTTATACATTATCACATAAATCCCACTTTTATTCTGAATTTATTTATGGTCTATTCAAATAAGATTAATAGTAAATATTTGTCACCGTTTTACAAAACCATCTGGTATTCATTTTATGTTCTGTTTAACTTAGTGGCAACGCTTTATTGCTGATGTGTCTTCCGAAACGCATGCGAGGCGAAAGTTCAGAGGATAAGTTGCAATACATTGTTTTTCTTTTGTTGTAAACGAAAATGTCGAAAGACACAAATCCCAAGGATGCGTTGATTAGCGCTGCTTATGCCGATGTCAACAAATTTGCCAATAATCGTGAATTCGATAAGGCAGTCAAAGCTGTAAATCGCAGTAAGTGTTAATTTGGCCATGAAAATTTCTGAAGAAGATTGGATTAGACTTAACAATTGTTCGTCCGTATCTTAGTTTTGGGCGTAGCTCCAGATGATGCCACAGCTTTGCACTGTAAGGTCGTTTGTCTAGTGCAGCTGTCCAAGTTCGAGGAAGCCCACAAGTTTATTGAAAAGAATCGGCTTAGCTCTTCTCTAATCTTTGAGAAGGCATACTGTGAATATCGCTTAAACAAGCAGCTTCAAGCTCTTAAGACCATAGATGATGCCGGGGTGCAACCACTGCCAGCTAATCTTAAAGAATTGCGCACTCAGATCCTATACCGCTTGGAACGCTACGAGGAATGCCTGGACTCGTACAAAGACATCATCAAGAACACCAGCGACGAGTACGAAGATGAACGACGCACCAATCTGAGCGCAGTGGCTGCCAATTTGGCTCTGGACAAGAACAAGGATGTACCCGAAGTGCCCGAGGAGACGTATGAACAATACTTCAATAGCGCTTGCATTCAATCCAATCGCCAAAAGTATGTGGAAGCCGAGCGGAAGCTACGCACCAGCGAGAAGTTGTGTCGCGAATTTCTCGAAGAGGAGGGTTCCTCTGAGGAGGAGATTGTTGAGGAATTGGATGTGATTCGTGTCCAATTGGCCTATTGTCTGCAACTGCAGGGCAAGGTAAAGGAAGCCAGCATTATCTATGCGGATTGCTTGCGCCACAAGCCCAAGGATGTGGCATTGGTTGCGGTGGCAAGCAATAACTCGGTTGTCATTAACAAAGATCAGAATGTGTTTGACTCCAAGAAGAAGATACGCGCCGCTCTGGCAGAAGCATGTGATGCTAAGCTCACGTCCCGCCAGAAGCAGATAATTGCCGTGAATAATTGTCTGCTGGCTTTGTATACCAATGCCAGTGACCAAGTGCAACAGCTGAGCCAAAAGCTAGCTCAGACCTATCCGCAGGTCGAATTCGAGTCTGTGCTAATACGCTGCAGTCAGTTGGCCAAGGACAAAAAGCACAAAGAGGCGATTGTATTGCTTCAAAAGTTTGCATCGTCGCATCAATCTCTTGAGTTTGTCACGAAGTTTGCCATCATTCAGTTGCAATTGCAGCAAGGTAATCGAAAGGATGCCATTGAGACGCTGCTCTCTTTGGGTGAGGCCAAATACAAGCCGGGTATTGTATCCGCCTTGGTCTCCCTTTATCAGGGCACTAATAACACGCCGGCGGCTTCAGCCCTGCTAAAGTCAGCCGTTGAATGGTATAAGCAGAACAATGTAAGCAGCGGCGATCTCTCCGATATGTGGCGCCAGGCGGCAGAGTTTCATTTGCGTGGAGGCGCCCCCGAGACTGCAGCCGGTTCCTTGGAAGAGCTGCTTAAGCTCAATCCCAACGACATGAAGGTATTGGCACAGCTGGTCATTGCCTATGCCAAATTCAATCCCAAACGAGCATTGGAGATGAGTCGCAAACTCCCCAAACTGGAGACATTGACAACGGCTTCCGAAATTGATGCTCTCGAAGCGGCCAATTGGGTAATGTCCACCAAGGCTGCAAAGAAGTCGGCCGGCAAGATTGAACCCTCACCCAGTACTCCTGCGGATAAGAAAAGACATAACAATCGCAAGCGTAAAGGCAAACTACCCAAGAACTACAATGCTGAAGTGGGACCCGATCCCGAACGCTGGTTACCCAAATACGAGAGAACTGGTTTCCGTAAGAAGCGTGGCGGTGCTCGCGGCAAGGACGTCATCAAGGGATCCCAGGGCATGGCCACAGGAGCAGCTGATCAATAGTGAGTACTATAACTATTTGGACCTTAAACAGAGATCTCATATTCTCGATTCATTTATTTCCAGTGATATGTCCAATCGCGTTAATCTGAGCAAGCAATCCCCTGCGACACCCGTTTACCGTGAGGAAGCCGCTCCCGGACCTAGGCAACAGCATCGCAAGGGTGGCCACAAAAAGAAGAAGGGCGGTCGTTTCTAAATAATGATAAATTTATTACACAACCGTATAATTAATATAAAATGGTTTTTGCATGAAAAATAATCTCATAGATGAGACTTTTGTTTAAAATTTTAAGGGAATTCTAGGATCAAATGGAATAGATTCATTTCCTGATTCCCAAAGAATGAATAAAAAATAACCTGAGATAATTGTAAGCTACTGGAGCTACTCTTCACCATCATCTTGGGTTGTATTGCCTTTCCGTTTGGCATTTGGAGGTGGTGGTGGTGGCGCATCATCCCGCCGGGTGTCATATGAATGATAGTGCAAGGTGCTTATCCAATCCAGCATATTCTTTTCCTCAGCTTCGGTCTTGTAAATCTGACTAAAGATTTGTCGTTCCACGAACTCACTTACCTCAGCTTCCTGGGCCGCCCATGTTAAGGGATTATGTATGCCATCCGTGCCATAACGATCGTTGTAACGTTCATAGTGCACAGTATCCAAAACTAAGCCAAGACCCGGGGCCATTGGCAAATCTAAACGCTCTTCGGTAAGTGCACGCTCCAAGGTGCTAGTTGTCGTGTTCCCCCTCACTATGGCTATGGCCAAACCTACCATTTTACGGATTTGGTGCAACATGAAACTTTGACCCTTTACCTTTAGCGTGACGAACTCAATGCCTTGGGGACTCTTAAACGGATCGCTGCAGCTGAAAAGCATGATAAACCGCTTCGCCGAGGGATCCAAAAAGTTTCTACAAAATAATTTCACATGAGAAGTGGAATAAATTAAATATAAAGACTTATACAAACTTTTTACTGGTAAAATTGTGAAAGTTCTTTGTGCCCTCATAGAGTTGAAGTGTCTCTCTAACCTTCTGTAGATGCTCGGGCGAAATGCAATAAGTAGACTGTTCCTCCGGAGGTTGCGCCTCCTTGTCGCTTTCAGACTGGCATGGAGCAAATGCTACTGTTGGCAGGGTATAAGTATAAGTTCGTGCATTACATTGATCCTTTGCATTAAATCCCTTTGTCACACGCTCCACACCAAATAAACGAATCTGTTCGGGTAAATCCTCATTGAAAGCCTTCAGGTCCAAATCGTCAGCTAAAAGATAAACGGGATGTTAATTAACGTGGTTGGCAGTTGACATCTAAAACTTACGCAATTTGACGGAGCACACCTGTCGAGCAGCAGACACACCTTTGTCGGTGCGGGCGGCTCGTTGAAAGCAGGCGATTTGCACCTGCTCAAAGCTATCCTCAGTTATCCATTTGTGCTTCAACATGACTTTAAAGAGCTCCTCCTCAATGGTCTGCATGCCCGGATTACGCTGCATACCAAAATAATTGGCTCCGCAATAGCTCAGCAAAATGGCGCTTTTCTTTCGCTTAATCCTTTCAAAGGCAGGATCTGTTGCCCGACGTTTGCCATCCTCGGTGTCCTGGTCATTCCAGTCCACCCACTTTTTCCTTTTTAATGTACGTTTTAAGCGCTGCGCTTCCTTGACGCCTTCATCTTTGGCTGCTTTTTTGGCGGCAGCATCCGCATCAAATTTGTCCAGAGCTTCCGACATGGCTGCGGCAAAAGATTTACAACGTAAAGAAGGGCCGATTACCCAACGGACTGCAATGCAAAGATATATATTGTTAATAGATTTGTTTGTTTGTTTATAAATAACAACAATTTTAAATATAATTCACCTGCCTTAACAATAAGCATTTTTTGTTAAACTCGCACGTGCGGCGGTTTACTTTTGGTTCACCCACGTTATCGAATTATCGAAAACATCTGATTTTAAATTACATTGTGATTCTTCACCATCTCCGTGATCACTGCTATTTCAAATTTTCGAAGCAAAGACCTTACAAGATTTTTTAAATTATCTATAATTTTGAGAAACATAATCTATTTTAAATTGCTTTGGTAAAAATTGAACAATTCAAAAATTAAGAGGCTTTACAATAGTGGCGCTGCCACACTTTTCAACTATCGTAGGTGGCAACTCTCTTTAGCCGATATTTAAGTATCGATAGACCAAAATACAAAATGGCCGAACGATAATTTTGGTGAGAAGCAGCAAGCAAGCAAAAAAAAAAGAGAAAAAAAATAGACGCCGTGCGTTTGTGTGTTCCTTCAAAATAATTAATGGCAATAAAACACAGAAAATTCATTTGAATAGCGAATAAATAATTGCATACGCATTGTGCAAATGTTACGGGCGTGCTAATAGACCAGTTTAATTAATAGCAAAGTGGATAGCTAAAAGGAAAGTTGTCGACTTCGGTAGCAGCAGCAGCAGCAGCAGAAACAGAGACAAGTAAATTGGTGCAAAACGAAGAGAGAAAATTTTTTTTTTCGCAAGCAAAGCATAGGCAAGCAAACAGCGTCCGAATTGAAGTCGAAGGTGAAATGAAAATGCAATTAGCATTAAAGGCCAACTGACAAAAATGCCGAAACACAGAAAAAGATAAAACACGCACTTTAAGTGAAAAATAACAAGAGTTGTAAATGTAATTCGTAAAAAAATGCGTGCGTGCGTGTGTGTGTGAGTGTGTGTTTATAAATGTATGGGTTCCTATGAGCAAATTGTTGTAGCTTTATCCAATCAAAAATATCCGACAACAAAATGTTCTTAATGTGAAACGCAAACAAAAATCAAAATATTTACCGCCTACAACAAACGAATATACGCCCACATTTAACGCAAAGTGTAACACAAGCAACAACAACAACAATAACAAAATCATGGATTTGGATTTGGAGCATTTGAAAAATGATTTTCTGCCTCTACTAGCTGGCATTAAGCAGGAGCAATTAGATACAGTGCCAACAGATGTGTTGGGGTTGCCCAGTGGTGGGGTTGGAGGTGGTGGCGGTTCTTCAGGCGGCGGCGGAGGAGCAGGATCAGGTGGCAGTAATGGTGGTGGCAACGGCGGTGGAGCAGCTGCCACAACGGCCACAACTTCAACCTCATCGAGCACCTCATCATCATCATCGTCATCCATGATGGGTAATCCATGCGATAGCGCCGAAAAGAGGGTAAGCTTAAAGGTTAAACTGGGGCGACTACGTTCACCACGTGCTCCCCGTCTTATCACAACCAAATACCCATTGCCTTATCTTTTTTCCCATGCCAAACAAATAAACAAACGCCAAAATATATTTCACTTTCTTGCTGATGTCCAAGTCTCGTGCCGTAAGCCTCTTGCCTGCCCCCTTTCCAGTTTCCAGGTTTTCGTTTCTGGTTTTCGAAAAGATAATGCTACACACAAAACCAGAGAGAGAGAGAGCGCACGAGAGAGAGTTTTTGGGGAGAGAACTCTGAGACTTGGCAGAAGATGTGTAAAAAAGTCAATCTCCAACGAAAGATCAGCTGCAGCTGCTGTTGCTGTTGCTTTTATTGGTGTGAGTGCTTGTGTGTGTGTGTGTGTGTGTGTGTCTGCCTTTTAGTCGCTATCGCAGTCTCGCTTGAGCGGCGTCAAAATAAATCGTCTTAAGGAAAAAATAATATAAACTTATTAACCACTCTTGGGCAACTAATGGGTAACAAGCAGCATATCAATGAAAACGGAAAAAAACAATATAATTTGTCATCTTTCATCATATATGTAACTGTATTATTAGAACCCGTTACCGTTATAAATCATTATAAATAGGCAAAGGAGAGGAGATTGATGATCTTACCCCCAAATAAGTTACACGAAAGTTTTCACAGTAGAAGAAACCCGTTAGCCCACAGCGAGAAACTCCTAAATCGGGACATGTCTGTTCGTCCTGTATGCTTTCCTCTAAAGAAACAGTAATAAAGACGAAATGGACCGAGTCAAGGACACTTTAAAGACAATTTGTTAAGTAAGAATCACCTTTAACTAGTCAGATGGGTCCAATATGAGGTCATTTTCATCTTTATTCCAGAACGCAATCGGAATCGTTATCTCCTAGTTATACCCATTTGATTATTAAAAAAAGAATTCGATAGATTTCAATTTCTCAATTCGATTTTAATATATTAATTATATAAGTTCTTGAAATATTCAATGGTAATTTCATACAGCATCATTTCGAGACCAATTTAAAACATTAAACATAACAATTAAACATATCAAAGCTTAAATTTTGCCTTTAAATTTTTTTTTAAGCATTTATAGAGAAGAAAAACATTGTATGCTTAAAAAGTTAGACTTAATTTGATTTATATTGAGTTAATATATATCATAAAATCATCATAAGTTGTGAATTTCTTTAAAACTTTTGTTTTAGGGTATTACTTAGTCGTATAGCATTTGACCAATTTTTTCAGTTCGGGTTGAAGCATGTGCAAATAAATGCCTAGGCCTCGTCGAGTGTTTGGTTGAAGAGGAAACACTCACGTGTTTATACATATATATGTACATTTGGAATACATACATAATGCATACATATGCACATACATGTATATGTATGTAAAGTCCGCGCAATGGGAATGGAAATGGGAATGACATGCACTCATTCAATTCGGAGCATCCGTCAATCATCAGATCGCTGATCTTCATCCTCAGATCTCTTTCACAGATATACGACTTTGAGTTCACAGTTTATTTGACCTTCATATGAAAAGTCATTCATGTGAAAAGTAAACATCGTTAACAAGGAGTCTTGTGAAATAAATATGGCGAGTCGGTGAATAAAATGGCGTTAAATTCAATATACTGCTATAGAGTTGGTGTTGTAACTCTTCAAGATACCCTATAACTACACAGTGTCTGTTCATTACATGAATTATCGACAATGGAGCTTCCAAAAACGCGTTTGACATCTCAAGGAACTCATCAGAGATCAAGTTTCTCAAGGATTTTTTCAATCAATTCGAGTTAGAATTTCAGGAGTCTTTCCTATGACTTTCTTTGTAGATTTAGGCATGAATCAGATTCAAAAAGACGTCGTTATCCCTGTCCTTGTACTTCCAAAGATGAAATATAAATCTAGAAACTAAAATAAACTGCCTATTAATTCTATTATTTTGGACTTAGTAGAGTTGATTGAGCATCTTAAAGATATTTCTTTAGCCAATTATACCCAATTTATTCAATTAAATTCAAGATGGATTTCTCTTTAGGCATTATGCCTGGATTATCTCTGGGTTCTTTGTATTGATAAGGCAATTTTTTCAGATGTTTCTAATTAATTATTTGAATGTTTTTCTCATTAATGAAAGCTGAATTAACTTGCCAGTAGTATGTCTTTTAGCTTCTGTCTTTGGCAACTAAAGTTTAATCCAATATGGTAAATCCATTTTTCACCCCGGAACTTGTTTTCGATTTATGTCATTCCGATGGTAATTGCATGGCAAGCAAAATCTACATTCCACACATACATCTACAAAGAAACATTCATTCATAGGTGTATGTATGTGTGTGTATCTAGTTAAGTCTTGTGTGTGCCTTAAGGTTGTAATTAAAATTTGACACCATAATTAATGGCTAACGAAAATTGACAGTCAGCCATTTTGTTTATTACGTTTTCTCTTTTGGGTTTCACATTCTTCTTCTCTCTTTTGTTTCGTTGAAACGTAAAATTAAATTCCAAGAATTCTTTTTCTTCTTTTAATGATGGGACAATTAAGTTTAATTTCATTTGAATGTGCAAGCAAAATTATATATTCAGCTTAAAGTTAATATATGGATGGATGGAAGTCATTAAATGCAATTAAGACTAGTAAATACCGTTAGCCGTTAGAATTTTGTGATTAGCAGCAGAAGGAGAAAAGATTTCAAATATAATTTACATTAAAGTTTCTAATTAACTTAATTAGATTAGGGAGGGCTTCAGGGTATTCAGTATACTAAAGTAATCTTTGTATCTAGGACGAAGGAGTCACAAAGAACGTTAATTTTACTGCTAAACTGCTGGAATTTTTATATTCGAGACCGGCAAATTGTCGAGTACACTAAAATTCACCAAACGATTCAAATTTCCTCCGTCAAAACTGAAGTTTAACCTCTGAGACTGGTCAAATTTCGATATCCAAGAACGAATAGCCCTCTAAAATGCTCGTTTGCTATGTGAACACTGTAAATTGTGATTAATTATACGTTTTCTTGATCCTCTGAAGAAATCTTGGAACGTAACCTCCCCATTATCGACCGTATAAGGTGTTTCCTAGGCAAGTTAAGCTCCGTATTCAGCAAACACCAGGTGTACTTTCACCTCTCTGTACACTTTTTACACATACATTCACATTTTAATTGCTTTTTTGCTGGGAGGGGCAGGAGGAGGAGGAGGAGGCTGTCTGGTCGGTCGTTTATTGAGCCTTTTTTGTAATCCATTTTTGTTATGTGCGTAATTAAAGTTGGCTGCCAGAGCGTATCCGGATCAGTCGAAATATAATAGAGAGGCGGGGGGGAAAGGGAAAGTGGATGATAAGGACGGACCACCTGTTCCGAGGCACGTCATATAAAATATGTATATACATACACATACATACAGGGATTAGGTGCTATACACAGAAGGACGACATAATCCGATCACAAAAAGAGGATTATAACGAACAAGCCCACACAGCAAAGGAGAGACAGAGAGACAGAGTGTGGGGGCAGGAGAAAAAACAATAAAGGCAAACGTTGACGCAACTTTAAGTCAAATCAAAGAGAGAAGATTCCCATTTGATTCCCATTCTCTCTTCCCACATCAAAAGTCCTGACTAAGCCACACACAAAACGAAGCCTCTGATGCTTTGAACTTTAAATTTATCACGTTTCTGATCCAATTCTAGTCGGGCTTACTACCACCCAAAATCGACGCCATTTTGAAAAATATGTTTATATCCATATGCGGGGATGCAGGTGCGGATGGATGTGTGTGTGTGTGTGCTTATGCGTTTCTGTTCATGTCATGGCCAACGGGAATGGTAACAACAACAATTGCATCCCAGCGGGCACAAAACGAACCGCAAAACCGCAACAGCAGCTAGCAACGTGGCTGCTGCTGTTGCACGGCTTTTGAAGTAAGGCTCCAGAGACCCCGAGACGTAGATGACTTTATCGGACCGTTGAAACCACAGAGACCAATTCCAATCCCAAACCCAAACCTCAAACCCAGTCTCTAACGTCATCGACATCGTCGTCTGTAGCCAGTCTCTGAGGTTTTCTCCTCGTCGATGGCATCAACTCAACTCGGTTTGTTCATTAGTTTGCGGTTGATTCTCTCTTCGTCGTCGTCGATTTTGAATATTTTTTAATATTTAACATTTTAATGATTTATAACAATTTTATTCATTCACGCGAAAGACCAAATTTTTTCTCTTCGGGGTGAACATTTTGTGTAAGCTTATTTTGGTTTTAATGTGTGTGTGTGTGTGTGTGTTCATGATATGTCACAAAGGATCTTGATTTAATTTAAATGAATGAGCTCTTATTTACATGTAAATTTTTTAAGAATTTAATTCTTTTTTTCGCATTATTGTAACACAGAATGTATTCAGACGTGAAACAATGTAAATTTATATAAAAAGCTGAAATTTTACCAAATTTAATTTTATATTATTCATTATTCTTTCATCCTCCATATCGAATTGACCATTAATTTATAACAAAGTTGGGGGAACTTAATAAATTTACTCATGAAAAAGGTATTTTCTGATCATTTATAAGGGACAACGATAAGTATACGGAAAAGTACTAATCTGGACGATTCATTATACCATGCAGCCATAAATGAAGTGAAATAGTATATTAAAGTCGCCAAACTGTATGTACCAGGCATCAGAATGTTTTTCCAACCCCATAGAATATATATGATCAGCATCAACAGCCGAGACGATTTAGCCATGTCTTTCTGTCTTAATAAGATCTAAGAAACCATAAAAGCTAGAGCTACCCAACTCAATATGTTTACCGAAGTCGGAGAGACGACTTACTTTATTTCCATGTTAAAAACGTTAATGATAGATAAGGGATATGATAAGTATATGAAAGCAGCGAACCTATTTACACTTCTCTACACTTTTTTCTGCTCTTACCATTCACTTGTTGGCATTAAAACTAAGGTTCTTGTTCCCATCGTCGTTCTATTGTGAAGTTCCTAAGTAATTGTCTAGTTTTAGGTAATTGTTTGGTCCTTGTAAACAACAAATATAATAATTACAATCTTTAATAAACATTCCATTTGAAATACAACAAAAAAGGAATATCTGCAGTATCTTTAGAGTTGATATTATCAGTAAGTTGGTAAAATTGTAAATCTCTTTAGATAAGTGTGTTTTTTCAACTGTTTGATAGTCACACTTTATAGACCCATTTAATTGCAACTGATAAGCGTATTCTATATATTGCTCTATATCTTATCAAGCAATGAGCCAAATTTATAACCTCAACTGGAATTGAATATAAATTTAAAGACTCCAATTCAGGACAAAATGATGATCATGATTGGGTTTATATAAATATTAAATATACATTCACTTTATTAAAAAAATATTTATTAATGTATCTCATCATGTTTACCTTTCTCTTTGGAGTTTCCCTAATGCCTATGACATCTGTTTCAATAATAAATAAATTATATAGAGAAAGCAAGGTATAAACGAATGAATATCCATAAAATTCCACCTTTTTTATCGACTCTTTTTGTTGTCAAAGAAAATACAATCTTATAATTTAAACAATTTGAATGTCCTGCTGCAAAACGACAATTTTATGATTCTCATTCTCTTTAATTGAGTTTCTAAGAAACAATAAACTTTAGTTACCAAGTAGCATTGAATTCTTTTTTATTGTCTGATTCATTGTTATTCGTTGGCCAATTAAAATGAATCATATTTTCCCGGTTGGAGCCATAAAATACTAGAAAAAATAACATACTGACTATGTATGAGTAAACCCCCAAATGAATTTTGTGCCTACTTCAACCTAATCTTTTTGTAAATCTTGAGAAATAATATAGAAAGCGATCCTTTTATATACTTTTACAACTAAAGGAGTAATTGAAATGCTTTTACTCTTAGATAATTACTCAAATGTGAATTTAGCTAAATGCAAGATTATTTGTTTTAAGGTTTTTAATGTTTAATTTAATTTGTTAGTAAAAGAACTGGCTAAAAGTAATTAAAGTCCAAAGTCACTGATTCATTTTGGACGTTGACTAAACGTAAAACAGCTGTTTTCCCAATAATTTTTGTAATAAAAAGCAATATCGACATAATTTTCCAACCATTTTTCAGATTTATTAAGAATTTAATATAGATTATAGAACAGGTTGAAAGGACCAATCTAAAGGACTAAACCTCTTTAAAAATGTCTAAAATCGTAATACTATTTCATCAATATTTGTAGTCTTAAGATTTGAAATCTTTTTCGACAAGAAATGTTAATAGATTTGCAGTTCTTTATTGAAATCGAGTGGATTATAGTCGTTGCCTTTAATGGATTCCATCGATTTTCACATAAAAATAAAAAGCGAAAACTTTTTTCTTTGTTTCTTGCGTGCCATTTACGATTTCCATACAATTAAATCTTTACGACTGTAATGGCTGCAAGGTAATCAAGCAAGAAGGGGGAGAAGAGGAGGGGGCTAAGAATAAGACAAACCCAAAACCCTTACACTGTAGTTAAGTAAGAATGCTTCTAGATATATTTAAACGTATATCTTGAGGTTTTTTAACCACTGTGTCGACGATTCTTATGTTAATCCCACAATCAAAAACAGACTTTTTTTTCGTTTTATGGCATCGTTATATATAGCAATTTATGTGGATGTGTGTGTGTGTGTGGTGGTGGGGGGAGGTTTATATTTTTCGAGTTGCTTAAATTGCGTTATGAAATGTTATGTCAGGTCATTAGGGTTTTGTCCATTAGGACGGAGGCACCACCACCGGGACCACCGCCACCACTTGTCCTGGTCGCCGTTGCTCTCTCTTAACGGAAATGGTAACGACGCTGCCGGATATGTTTCCCCGATTACAGCAAAAATGGTCCAAAAAGGAAGGCAACGCCTCGACCCCAATGCCGACTCCGCCCCCTGGCCCTCTCCACCCTCTACTACCAATATCTATAGATAGATAGATACCTTTAGCACAAGTTCTAAAATCCAACATTTACACTCGTTGGCAATTTGAAATTCGTAATTTCCTTTTGAATATTTATATATTTTTTCCTCTATTCATACATACATATGTATGCGATGGGATGGGATGGTATTGCCCCTTGGCCAATGGAGAGGCCATTAATATTTATTAGGTGCACCTTCTTCCCGTTTCTGATTAGCATTAGCAGCATCAACTGGTGCAATATTTATGCTCTTATTTCAGTCTAAATTCTTTTGGCCTTAAAGCGTTACCGTTTTTAGCCATTTTGTCTTTACAATATAAGTTAATCGTGATTATTTTCTCTTGTTGAGTTAGAAATTTGAATTTCTCATTAAAATAAATCTAAGGCGAAGATTAATGTGCGTAATTCACTTGAGAAATGGAATGGAAATCTCTTATACATACAGTGGCGGCCACAGTCCAAACAGCGGCCTTCGGAAGGGACATACGCATGAAAAGAAACAGATGGAGAATGGAAGGGCAGTTTTGCATAAAATGTCCCTTATTTATAGGCCATAAAGCCTACCTAGTTTTTATCCGATTTTAATGAAAAATATGTCATTTGACAAAAAATTCAATTCGGTTTCTTTGGTAGTTCAAGGAAAAAGTAGGGGAGAGGGCCCAGTTGTGACTCAGGCCCAGTTGTGACATTCTCAAATATTTTTGAAATGCGGTATTGAATGACAGTTTGAGCCCTGTAAATCATGTTTGTTAGACGTTCTGCAGTTTTTGGACAGACCCCAACGTTAATAATCGTATTGTATATACGCGTACCAAACATCGTTTTGAAAATCGTGCGAAAAAGTTTTTTTCCATTTTTTTCAAAGTACCAAAATTTTGTGAAATCAACAGTGAAAAGGTGAGTGCAATGCATCAAAGTATTGTATTTGCCGTATATTTTGTGATTCTATAAAAATTTATGTGATTATGTAGTGTATATAAAAAATATAGATATAAACTTTAAACTATAAAAAGGCCCGGTTATGACTTAGCTGGGGTGCCCAGTTATGTCCCATTTTTTTTTGCACTCGGATTATGTAAAATTGTCAAATTCCAACATTTTTGTTGTTGTTTAACAACAAGGAAAGAAAATTTACATATTGAGACCAGTTTGTCCAAGAATATTCTGGAAGATCTCCATCGGGAATGTTCATTCGAAGTGCGCTAATATGCAAGCAAGTTATTTCACTTGCAAAAACTGCGAAAGTCACATGGACGACGAGGGCTTAAAATCGTTCTCATTTATGGCCATTTTCTTTTGGGTTTTTCATTGTTTTTGGCTTTGAAGCCCTTTAAAATAAGTAAACCATTAAATCACAACAATTCGTGTGACATTCCTTTCATATTTTCTTATTTTCAGTGAATTTCTTAAGTTGAGTCATAACTGGGCCACTTTTTTTTAAAGTTAAAAAAAGTTATCCAAATTAAATCTGTTTCAAAATTTAAGTTAAACTTCTTAATTTTTCATTTTCCCGAACTGAAGAAAAAATTTCGAGGTTTTTCAAAACCCGGGTCATAACTGGGCCCTCTCCCCTACTTTAGTACAAAATAGTGTCGCAAAATGGCCCCGCCCAAAATTTAATTACAAAATTCGGACTTTCAATTGACTCCAAATCGAAAGTTGAGGCTAAATTAAAAATTTGTGGTATGCAGTTAAGCTTACAACTTCTTCAAAGAGTTTATACTTCTCTTCTCTTCTCTGTAATATTTGAAATTTTGCAAACGTGAAAAAACGGAATAAACTAAGAACCATTTTTAAGGTTCATTATCTGAATACAATAACCAACAAATTACAGAAATGTTCCTATAAGTTATAGGAATTATTTTGTTTATTATTATATTATATAGGAAAACGTCATAAATTGGTGGCCGCCACTGTACAAACATACATATATGTATTTTATTTATCGTCATGGTAAAAATATACTTTTAATATCTTTTGAATACTTTATCTACTCGAAGGCATTGCCAATTTGATGAATTCCATTAGAATTAATGAACGTTGAAGGACCATAACGAAGCGAAGCTAAATTGAATTATTCTTTGTGTGTGTTGCCAATGGAAACGTAACAAATGAATTCACCCAAATGGGCAAAATCAGAATTAATTTGATTAATTAAGTTTACAGAAAATTATGAAGGAAGGAAGCAAAAAAAAGTATTATAAATACATAGATAGATGGACAAGGATATGAAACACACAATCAGGAAAGGAGAGAAAATCAATTTTAATAAATCTGATGCAATATGCAATGTGTCCTCACCAGAGAATGCAATTTATTTTAGCCTTTGCGGTGTCTACGGCCTGTCCAAAAACTTCAAAGGACATTGTGTGCATGTGTGAGTGCGTGTGTGTGTGTCATCATCTGTTTTTGAATTTTGCGAAATATTCGAATAAACAAACGTTACGGCCTGCAGTTGGAAATTTGAAGAAAGGACCATCCGACCGACAACCATCGACCACCCAGAAGCTGCCAGAAACTAGCAAAAGCAACAGCAACAATAGAAATTACCACCCACTGTCCAGCAGGATATCTGATACACACACACAGATGTCGACATGATGCATGCCTCTCATATTGCACTGATTTATGGCCAATGGGTCAATGGGAGGTTGCGACAACAGAAATTTACAGAAATTCAAACTGAATGATGACTAGCACAGCAAAACATGCAAAATATTTCTCATATTCATTAGTGTCCTTAATTGGGATTTCCAGGAATATAACTCTAAGGATTCGCAGTCATTTATTGTAATTGGATTAGAGAGAGGGAGGACGACAGTAAAACTAATCGAAAAAATCAAATTGAAACGACTTCCAATTACCTGTTATATATTGCCATCATCATCATTATCAACATCGTCATCATCGTTAACAACAAAGTTACATTAACTTAAAATGGATTTATGCATAAAGTGGAAAATGGGGAGGTGGGGTATGGGTGGGCGGTGCGGTAGGGTGGATGAGAAGGCAACTTTTATCATGCTTTACAGATTCACTTTAATTGGATTCTCCACAATACTTGATTGCCTTATAATGGAATTCATTGTTGAAAAATTCCACCATTGTGGGGAGTGGGGAAGGGGAGGGGGCTTATTTCTGATACCAACTGAGATTCTGTTCCCCAAGTTGCCCTTTATAATATTAATATATACTAAAGTATAAGTCTGTTTAATCAAATGTATTCTTGATATCTTCAAAATGACTTGATTCTTTGCCATGAGGAATCCCTCCCGACTTTGTACTAGTTAAACTAAATGTCAGAATTTTCAGATCCAACATGTCGTATGCGCAACATTTGTAGGCTTTTTATTATATGTATGTGCGTAAATCATAATTTAATATAAAAAATAAATATTCAAGTAGAAATTGATAATAGAAAGAAAGAAAAAATCGAGATAAGCAAATCACTTGGTAACAAAATTTATAAACTTTAACCCTTTCTTACGAAATTATTTTCGTTGTATACTAGGAAAAAAAAGAGATAAGATTAATTTACAATTTAAACATAATTTCTTTCCATTAGGTCTCATTCCTTATTGCTGTAGAAATTTTTCAGAAATAATGCGTCATTTTAAAAAATGTTATCCAATTTGTAACAACAGAAAAGGGAAAGAGAAGAAGAGCGTAGAAACGGATGAAAGTTGGTAATAAAATACGATTGTAGAACTTCTTTCATTTCATTTTCGTAATAAAGTTTTCTCAGTTTCGTTGTGTGTGTGTGTTTGTGTGTGTCTGTGTGTGTGTATGACTAACGAGAGAAACTTTTTGCACTTGATTCGCATCAAACAAAATTTGAAATGAAATGATGAAAAGCCTTTTAAAGGCTTCCTCTCTCCCATTCATTCCTTTTTGAGTGAGAGTGTGTAGTGCGAGGCAAAATGGAGAAAGGCATGAGAAAACTTATTACTGAATTACTTTTATCAAAATTACATCAATCATAAATGCACTCATTCATTCAATCACATTTGTTGAGCTTCACATTGCGGCTTTTAGTTGGCTCCTTGTTTGGTTGGTTGCTGAGAGAAACAGAGACGGAGAGAGTTGAAAGTCCTTTTCCTAATTGAAATTGATTTAGAAAGAAAACAAGCAACAATTTGCCATGTCATACAACAACAAAAAAAGAGAGAGGGAGAGAAAACTTTTCAAATTTAAAACATATTTTAATGAGAAAACAATTTCAAAAAAGAAAAATTTAAAGCGAAAATTTTATTACAAAAAGTTTCTGAAAGTTTTCACTAAATGTGCATAACTTTTTATATTCAAAATGTATTTAATTTTAACATTTCTTTCTGAATGATTGCACTCATTAGGAAGAAATTTTCGTTTTGGTAGACAGAAATACTATAAATGTTCATATTTGACTAATCATTCCAATTATGTTCAAATTAAAACCAGACAGAACGATTTTAATTAGAATGTGTCTAAGGAATTTCACTTAGTTTAGCTCTCTCAAGATGTATCCTTCATTCTTGTTTAGATATTTATAAAAGTCATTGACATTTTGTGTTTTTCTTTGGAATTTCTAGAGGTGCTTAAAGACAGTCTCTTTTTGGTTTTTCTTGATTGAAAATTCTATTAATTTGAATTACTTGCAAAAAAAAGAACTAACTGAGAAAGAAACAAAGAAAAACGAATTCCTGAAAATCTTGACACATGTTCGTCTTCGTTTACCCAGGGCAGTGCTGCGGGTATTACCAACGAACTGAAACCCACACAGTGAAAATGAACAAATAAACGAGTTTGCTACCCGCTTTCAGTTGCGTCAAGTCACACACATTTCAATGTGATTGAAATCATGGGGGTAGAAGCTACGAAGCACTAGCAGCTGGTTTTTCGCCACAAACGAAAAATAAATGGTTAATGGCATACCAGGCTAACAGCAGAAGTGCCGTCGAGTCTTGAGCAACTTTAAGTGGGTTGCGTCCGATCCGAAACGAACCGTATATGTGTATATATCGAGCCGAAAGTCCGATCCGAAGACACGAACACGATATAGTGTGTTGTTTGGGTGGTAGCCAACCTCGTTTTGGAGGTCGTGGGGGGAACGACCATGATGATACATTATGATGAATGGCTTTCAAGTGGGACGAACGTGGCTTCTTGTGGAGAGTTGAGCGAGCGCGTCCCGTTTACCCTCATCCGCCCGCCATTTCTGATGTGTCTATGTATGTGTGGTGGTCTGTATAAATATGTAGAATATCTATATACACTCACATAATTGTACATAGATGTTTGCCGCATGATTTATGAGAGTGCGCGAGCGCTGAGGCGTTTCGAAAGTTGGCACAACCAGCACATACACATGAGCAAGGCTAAAAGATGAGAAAACTTTCTCCTCTGGGCCACTTGTGACGTCAGCATTAAATCAGCAGCAGCAGCAGCAACAAAACAAGAAGAAGATGGATCGCCGGATCGAGCAGACAACACTGAGATCCCCGAAATGAACAAAGTAGTTTACATTGCAATTTTAATTTGCATTTGTTTTGTCCAAAAATGGCCGGCATGAATGAGATTCTGGCCCGACCAAAAACGGGGCATTCATCAATGTCCAGGGCGCTTCCGTTGCCAAACAAACACACAGACAGGCAGATACATTCGCATACCAATGCAGTAGAATCTTTATCGAGCACAAAACATAATCAATCAATTGGATTTATGTGTTCCAACTCAAGATAAAACTAATCAATCTTTGCCCCAACAACGACATTGCATGGCATCCCCAATCTCCACTCTCCATTTGCTGCTGCTGCTGCTTATTTATTTGCTTGTCCCTGGAAAGTTACTGCAATTAATTAAAATGGAGTTGACATTGAAAGATCACAGTTGAATAAATGTAATTTCCTCCAAAGATAATGTTAAAAGCCCTTGAAATTGTTTCTGCAGGCTTAAGAGGAATTAAATTCCGCTAATCTTCAGTGAACTGTAAAACTATAAACCGCCGCCTTATCAAAAAGTGAAGGGGGTTTAGGGCTTAAGTGGAATTTCAAGAGAGAAACCGAAATGAAATTTTTACTTTTTATCCTTTAAAAAAAACAATTATAAACTGGATTTTAAATACAGAAGAAACTTGATTAATTGGTCTGCTTGATTTTATAATTAAAAGTTTATTACGACCATTAAAATAATATAATTTGGCTTCCATTTTGTTGGGCAATTTGAAGTGAAACACTCAAACGTCAAACGTTGATATTTTCCCTGAGATTAGATTAGATTAGATAAACTGGCGACTCTTCATGTCAATCAGTCGAGGTGAAAGTATAATATGATCACTATGATAATGAAAATTTTCCAATTGGCGGCCATTTTGTGCTATTTATTTATATAAAAAAACTAATAAATCTTATCAACAATAAATAATGTCGATATTTTCACTGAGATTAGATAAGATAAGAGCCACTCAATCAATCAAAATGCTGTCAAAGTGAATAGTGCCCTGAATTGAAATATGAAAGATAAGATAATGTTAAATCCCATTTGCATCCAAGTTTTTGTATACTAATTTATTTCAATCTATAATCTCTCATTTCAGTCAGGATCAAACTCATCCGCCTCAGCTAAATTTACATTGTTCAAATGTGTCTACTGTGCCCAGCTATTGGGCTCGAACGATCGACCGAAACTATTGGAATGTCTACACGTGGCCTGTTCCCAATGTGTGAGCACGAAATTCTCCGAGTTGGATCGTTCACTGCCGCCATTGATACACTGTCCGGTGTGTGATAATGCCTCACAAAACGAATACATTATTGATAATCAGTTCCTGATCGAGCAATGTGCATCGGGCGACAGCGGAGAGGGCAACGGAGGATCGCCCGAGGGTCAAAAGAGCTCGGCATCGGCAAATATACAATGCAGCAGTTGCTCGGATGGCGCTGTGGCTACATCCTGGTGTGTAGATTGCTCCGAATATATATGCGACAGTTGTGTACAGGCACATCAGCGGCTCAAGATCACCAAGGATCACACGATCAAGCCAAAGGATGAGGCCAACAATGAGCAGTTGGCCGGCACAGCCGGTGTGGACAAGTTGCACATGTGCCAGCTGCACACTCAGGAGAAACTCTCATTATTCTGCGAGACATGCGACAAACTGACATGTCGAGATTGTCAATTGAGTGATCATCGCGATCACAAATACAAATTTGCTCACGAGATTGCCACCGAATCGCGTCAAGCGTTGTCCACATTGGTCTCGGAGATTAACTACAAGCGCTTCCTGCTGTCATCGGCCACCAAGGTGATTGACGATCGCCAGCAGCTAATACACGATAAGAAAAAGGATCTAATTAAGGAAATCACCGCCATGGTAGTGAAAATTACCAATACGGTCAATATGCGTGGCAAACAGTTGGTCATGCGGCTCAATGAAGTGTGTGACAGCAAACTGAAGGTTCTCGTTGAGAAGAAGGAAACCCTGCAGCTTCTCTCTGACAACACGGATCATTGCATTGAATTCATGCAGAATGCTTTGGAGAAGGGCAGCGATTTTGCCATTCTATCGAGTAAAAAATCACTTATACGCCATCTGCAGAAATTGAAATGTCAGCGAGCGGATATACCCAATCCGGAGATACCAGTACGCATTCAGGTGCAGCTCAATCAAGTGGCCGATCTGCAGAAGGTGATCTCTCAGCTTGGTATTGTGATTGTGGATGGCAAACCATATCCCCCAGCCCCGTCACCCAATGGAACAGCGCAGCCGCCGCCGCGTCAACCGCCCAGTCCGAATATGGCGCCACCATTACGTCCTGGCTTGCCGCCCGGCATGCCAGCCGGATTGTCACCAAATGGACCGCCGGTTAATTTTGGGCCACAGAATGGTCCGCCCATGTACAGTAATCCGGGTGGTCAGCCGCAGTATAATAATCTCTCGCTGGGACGCTCATTTCCTGGTGATGGGCCAGGTAAGGCAACAACTCACATTTCCAATGAAATTTGTTAATTTCTTGTCTGGTTTTAGTTCGATTTGGTGGCATGCCTCCTGTGGGCATGCAACGGCAAGGCCAGCCTCATGTTAGCTCCTCAACACATCCGCAAAATATGGGTAAGTACGAAAAGAAGCGATTAATCTGAACTTATTTTTATGTGTGACATTTCAATGCATTCCAGACATTAGTCTGCGTGGCCTGCTGAACAATCAGGCGGCGCAGAGTCCCAATGCCCATATGGCCTTTAATGGACCTCCCAGCTATCCAGGTGGACCGCAGGGTGCACCATCTCCTGCACATCAGCAAATGGGACCTCAGATGCGACCACATTTTCTGTCCAGTCAGCAATCGGGGTTTTCCCAGGGTGGTGGTGGCCAGGGCGGCGGTCCGCGCGATGGCAGCTTCATGAGTAGCAATGCCCGATTTCAGTCTCAGTATCAACGCATGGCAAGCCATGCCCAACAACAGGCAGCAGCGGCTGCCATGGCCGGAGCAGCTGCCGGCGGGGGACAAATACCATCGCCGGGTTCCATGCAGCGGCCACCAATGATGCCAAATCCCATGCAGAATGTAAGAATGAAATAGATGAAATGCTCTCTATATATATTTAATTGGTCCAACTCTTATTGCAGTCGATGGGGTTTCATGGGAGCCAGCCTGGTTTTAATACCGGGCCACCTCAGACGTCACCTCAACTAAGCGCCAGCATGCATAGCCTTGCCAAATGGCACATACCTCAATCTGCCCAGCAGTCGAGCTGTAAGTTGACACACAAACTCACACCCAAAGAGACACCTTTTCCAAAAGTCTTATTCATTTGCTTTTGATTTTTGCAGTGTGTCAACAGCAAGGACCTCTCTTGCCATTTGCCAATGGCCGCCAGACATCGGAAAACTTTAAAATCTCACTGAAATCTCCCAATACATTGAAGAATAGTACACCGCCTGGTTTAAGCATTGGCAGCGGACCCAATCATCCTGGCAACGGGGGCAATGGCTCAATTGCTTCGCCGCAACTAAATGCTGCCGCTTTGGGTCTGGGACCAGCCGTTTCAATATTACCGAATGTAACCTCAACAAATCCAAAGACTCCCAGCCCCAGCACACATGAGGTAATAGCCCAAAAAGACGACGACAATTCATATGTTTTATATATATATATATTATTTTATAGAATACCAAGGATTTTACTGAACCCATTGATAAGGTGCGCGATGATTCCATTAATGATCTTATAGCCACTATAGCCAAATTGGATTCGAATGGCGTTCAAGTGTTGCCGGAAGGTCGGACAAAGACAACATCACCACAGGTGCATAGCTCAACGGACTTGTCCAATACCCAAGAAGGTAAGTGTTCTCCAACAACAAGAGGCCAAAAGAATTGTTTTGTTTTTGTCCATTTTGGCTATACATATTTCAAAATCTGTGTGGAGGAGGGCGGCGGTGTGGCGGATGGTGTTGTAGTTAGTGAATCTCTCGCAAATATTTTAAAGAGTTACACATTCTATAAATTGTGGCGAAGAAGAATATAAACGAAATGTGTAACTGCTTGAGAATTATAGATATATATATGCTTTAGATCAGATCAGTGCTTATTACTTTTACTTGCCTACAAATCTATTGCCAATTTTTAAAAACAAAATTCTTATATAACTTTGCTTTCTTTACTTCTATTTTCAAAATCCAAATTGAAACGCGTAAATGAAAATCAAAAACCAAAACCAAAAATAATGTCAAATAAATTACTAACCAATAAAAACCAAATATCGACACACACACACACACACACGCACACCAAAACGCACATTTACACTGACACACTGACAACGAAATACGCCCAAAAACAAAAACACAAACAAAACAAAATATTTAATATTTAAAATATGAAAAAAAAAACTCATACACAACTCTCTAAAATAAAACACACATTGAATGCGAAACCCTAAACTAATAATATCAGTTAATAATAAAAACGAACAAAAAGATGACCCTAATGAAGATTGGTGCGCCGTTTGTCTGGATGGTGGTGAGCTCATGTGCTGCGACAAATGCCCCAAGGTATTCCATCAAAATTGTCACATACCCGCGATCAGTTCACTGCCCGACGAAAGCGAGAGTTGGCAATGTCTGTTGTGTGTTAATCTCAAGGAGCTGACCAAGTCGGAGAGCAGTGACAAGGTCTCACAGGGTGAGCTAAGCAGCCTGGAGTTGAGGATATTGCAGCGTATATGCCTGGAATTGTATTGCCAGTACGAGCAGAGTCTCAATTTTCGAGAGCCCGAATCGCCGGCAAATACATCGTATTATGAAATCGTATCCAGGTAAGTTTCCTTCATATCCGTCCATCGTTTAAGCCTTTAATATTTACCAACCTTCTGCCTTTCCAGTCCCATGTCATTGGATGTGATACGCACGCGTCTGGATCCATCCAGTCCAAATCATTATAAGGACATTGTTGGCTTTGTGTCCGATGTACGCTTGATTTTCTCCAACACGTATCTTTTTTATCAGGTAAACAACTCGGAGATTTTATTTCATACTTATCGCTAATGTGTGATGTTTTGTTTTCCAGGAGGACACCAAGACCTACTCAAATGCCAAATACCTGGAGAACTTCTTTGAGGAGCAATTAGCCAAATGGTTACCAAATTTCGAGAAAAAGCAAGGCAAGACGACAAGCGCTTCGACATCACCTGCCCTATTAACAGCAGCAGCTTCACCCATCGAGAATGGACGCAAGAGCTGTGGTTCCGCCTCGCTTGGGGACAATGATGGCTCCAGCTTGCCCGCCAAGCGCGCTCGACGCACAATGCATGAATAGGAGGAACTTTTGCCCGATGAGAAGGGCACGAAAGAGCAACCGGAGCAACCAGAAGAGCCAGAACCAAAAGAAAGGCCACAATCAGAGCATCTAATGTCCGAGCATTTAGATTCAGTGCAGCTAGAGTCGGAATTCGCATCAGAATTGGAGCAGCTAGAGATGCCACAGCGACCTCGTAGCCTGGGTAGCAATGTCATCCAAGAGAATGCCGACTATGTGCTTCAATTGCTGCATGCCTATGCAGCCGCTTTTGGTCTATAGGAGGAGACATTGATGTATACGGTCACAAACGAATTATCATAGTCTTTTAGTGTATATTATTTAACTCTCGGAACCTTGGCTTCCTTTTTCATTGACGCGGTTCTAAAATAAGTCTATGTTATTCTCTTTATTATTATTATATTATTTTTTTCCACCCCATATTGATCGGTTTATTGATATATATATATAAAGAATACCAGCCAATCCATGTAGAATCGAACAAAGAAGAAACTCTAGGTATATCAGATTAAGATTAGTATTTAATTGTCCTCAAGTGTAAATAGCCAATCAAGTCATTTGATATGATTTCTTATTTGTAAGTGAAAAGAGATAACTGATTGTGAGAGATGTGAGAAGTGAAATTGGAATATACATATAATTATAGCTAAAATCTAAGTGTTGAACATGCATAATACATACATATATATATATATATATATATATATACCATGCTAGAGATTAAATCTAATTCTAAGTGCTTACGTTCGATTGCGTTCTGTCTAAACGTTTTTGATTGACCACCCCATCGTCTATGTTGGAGTTGTATTTACTTTTGTGATAGCGAAAAACAATAAGATGAACAAATTATTTACTAATTATTGATTATTATCTCCCATTTACTCAACTCCATTTCGTCATTTGTTTCGAATTTTTGCTATGTTTGTGTCTCTGTTTGACTTTGTTCCAAGTACAGATAAACTGGCAACTCTTCATCCCCCCCTATGGCATACATATAGTATATATATATATATATATAAATAGGCAAACCCCAGAACAGCATACATTCGTATATTTATGTATACATCTAAACACATATAAGAAGACACTTGTAATAAGATGCATTCTAGCTTCGTAAGTGCACAAACTCATACATACATAAAATCGAATCAAACAAACCGCATAATATTTACGATTAGGCATTAGAATTCAATGTTTCAATGTTGTACGTTTGACGTTTTAGGATATATATATAAAGATGATTAAGAAGGAACTCTACTGCAGCTGTGAACTGTAGCCAGTTGCCAATCATATAAATCAGACCACGCAAGTGATGTATATATGAATATCTCTAACACACACAAAAAACACCCACATGCATATATAAATAAACCGCAAACCGTTTTCAAGTAGATTTTGTACACAAAAATATCAAAAATAAAATATCAATTAGAAGAAAACTCATAACGTAACTTAAAACCAAATTCGCCATGGTGAATAAAAAAATTCATAAGTCAACAAAAGTAAAATATTTGCTGCTACTCCTATTGATGATGCCACATACAAAATGAAATAGAATCGAAAGAAATTATAATTAAAAGTCGATATATATAAATATATATATTCCAATATGAAATAGATGTGTGCTATCCAAATGAAACTATTGCGAGCAAGTTAGAAATAAAAAAATTATATAAATATAAAGAAAACAAATCAAACTAAAATCATCAAGATGTTGAAAGTGAAATTATAGAAATTATTTTATCTGTTTTGCTAGCATTTAAGTTTTATGGTAACTAAAAGAAAAACACACACACACACACAAAAAGAATACTAATATAAATGTATGTACTACTACTTACTATCGAGTGAATCATATAAAATAAAACGACCGATAAAAACTAAATATCAAAGAAACCATCATCCCGCATATATTGCTCCTCCATGCGTTGCTACAACAGGAAACGCTCATCGATAAGAGTTTTGCGGGAAACATTGCGACGCACCCAAAAACGAAAGATGTGACGAATTAGCTGCAAATTATCATTGGGTGGAATTTAATTAGACAACCGGAAACAGGAAATGATGATTATTTACCATATTAAAACCACAGGCGGCAGCAGCAGATATCAGTAGATTGCCAGACAACAGAAATAGAGACAATAATAAGAGAATTTCCAGTACAAATATATCCATATGATTGCCCAGTAAAAGTAGGCGAGAAAAACTATACGAGTCATCTATATAGAAAGTGCCCTTATCTGAAGAATAATCAAGTATTATTACATTTTATATTATGAGAATCTTCATCATATCATACTTTCGGTCAGATAATTTTCTATTTCACAATTAAAGAGTTTCTCCGCCACTGACTTTTCTTTGATAATATAGTCCATGTCCTTGATGGCCTAAGCATTATATAAATATTAGGTCTGAAAGGAGTCTATAAATAAATAACTACTTACATGATCGATAAAGGCGCAAAAGAAACGATTTACACTGGCATATGCTATGGAAGTGCGTTCGACTTGACCATCTATGCTGGGTATATCCTTCTGATAGAGTAAAGTCTGGGACATACTGCCATGGGCACTGCGTTGGAAAGGCAACAGCAGGCGATCCAAGTAGATGCTGTTAACAATAAGACATTAAATTAAATAGATTATCAGATCAAGATAGTTATCCTTCAACTAACCGTAGATTTCTTGGCGGCAAGATTACATATGCCTGCTTGTCAGAGTCCATGAGTAGGCCACGTCGACCACACATATTCTGAGCTTCCCTCTGAAGTTGAAGAATCATGGAAGACATATCCGTATCGGCGAAACCATGAGGCGATCGGCCATGTATATAATAGCCAAAGCCTGGTTCTTTTAGTGTAAAAAGCGAAATATTCGCCAAACTGCATAGATCAATGAATTTCTGTAGAGGATTTCCCACAAACATGCGTTGAGTTAACAATTGCAAGAGATAAGCAATTAGGTAGCTGACGGAGATTAGGCAGCAACGCAAGGCCAGTTCCTTGTGAGTGTAGCGATCCCATAGCTGATAGGCAGCAATGACTACTACAATTTGGACCAAACTGGAATACTTTTGGGCCACACTAAGACGTATCCAGGCATTGGCCGTGAAGAGAACACGCCAAGCGGAGACACTGCTCTCGGCCACAAAGGTGCGCACACTGGAGCAGAGCGAAGAACTGTCCAGGTTTAGACGCTGACCCTCGCAACTGCTTCGTGGGCGTTCCCAGTCGATGAGGAAAAGTTCCAGTTGACTGCAGCGCCAAAGGTGTACACTTAGATACAGAAATTGCAACCAGAAGGCAATGTAGATGAGCAACTTGAGGGTGCGTAGACTCGTAGCTTGTAGCAGTAGCATCAAGAGCACTGTGGCCAATAGAGCCCACGCCACATTGGTGGCCAATTCGAGGAGAAACTCCAAAATATTACTAATCTGACAGCATTCCGATTGCCGGCGTCGTCGTATATTTTGGAAACGGAAAACAGCAGCAGCGAAAGCCACCAGCAGGAGCAGGGGCAAGGCTATTTCCAATATTAACCAATCCCAGCTGCGTTGCAAGCGTTCGTAGCTCAGTTTTAGCTGGAAGGGAAAGCTTTGCGACAGCGACACATTTCCCCCAGCCAACTCGATGAGGCGATAGCGTACTCTAATCAGAGGCAATCCCACTCTCTGATCCTCCTCCACAGTGTAGTGCAGTTCCAAGTGCTCAATGTATCGTATGGATCGATACAATTGCAACTTGTGGGCATCCTCATAGCGATTCAAAACAGATTGCTGCTGATGACTATTAGTGGAAACAGTTGAAATCATTTGGAAACGTTTGACCAACTGCCATTCATCGCGTTGTTCTCGCTTTAAAGAAAGAGCCAATATTACATTGAAAATCCTTCAAAAGTCCTTCCATTTGCCTTCTCACCTGATTTTCGGGCGTAAGATTCTCTATGAGTACGGGCAACTGATGTAGTAGAAATTGCCAATTACTAGTAAAGTTTAGATAGACCGAAAGAAAGTTATCATTGCCTTGTTGACCTGCCAGATCGATAAGTTCCTCCAATGTCAAATGGCAGGACACATCCGTTTGCTTTTGGCCAAAGTGTAGATTTGGTGCTGGTTGTTGGCACAGATTAACATGCTCCAGACTAAGGAAATTGTGGAATTATTGTGTGATAAAATGCAACATATTCTGAAATATTTTATACCTAAAGGTTCCCCAACGTTTTAGACTGCCCGCCAAGTTGTAGGTGGTGCTGAATAGTTGCAGCTCATGCACATTGCTACGTTGCAGAGTCTTGGATAACAAATCTCTGGTGGCTTTGCCCTTCTTGTAGAACAGAAAAGGTTGCAGGGAACGTAATTGCTCTCCCGAATGGGCATATTTCATGACAACATCCGACATTTGGGTAAGAATAAATGGGCTACATGGTGAATGCTTATCCGGTGAAAAGTGTGACAGTACACAGAGATTAGCCAGCTGCTGGCAAGCAGTGGTATTCCTCAGGGCCAGGCAAAAGAAAGCCACGAATTTTAACTCGCCAAAATTATGAGCAATGTTGTTATTTAAACTCGGCTTTGAGTTGGTCGTAGACTGCCAAAAGGAATTATAATGCAAATATGGACGCAGCAGGACATTAGCCAAGCAATATCCTTGATATTGATAGTTGTATATGAGATCACAGCTGTGGCAGTCACTAATATTGCTATCTGGATTAACGCTGGTCGTCAGCACAATGCCTACAATCATCGGATGAATAGGCATTTGCCTGAGATAGGCCGAAGTGGAGTTTAGATATCGAAAGCTGCAGGAATTCGATGGCCTGGGTTGTGGCAGCCAAACGGATGTGCAGTTTTCCTTCCGATCAGTTAATGTGGAACATATCTCATCACAATTGGGCCATAATTTGCCCTTCTCATAGATTGAGATATGGCTACTTGGGCATTGGCAGGAGAATTCTGCAGAGAAAAAAAAGGGAGGAGGAGAAGGGGGTACCCTACCTCTTAGCACCCTAGAATTTTGTTTAATCAATAGATATACTTACTATCCGCAGTGGGTTGCAGTTTTTCCACATCACCAGCCTCATTGCAGGGCATACAATCGAAATAGTTTAAATTGTAGTAGTTGTCATTTTTGAGGCACTGTGAGGGATTCTGAAACCTAAATGTATGTGGCGTTTGCTGTGTCACTGAACAATTGCCAATTTTCAGGAATATTAAAGTCCAGAGCAATTGGAAGAATCTGGTTTTTAAAGGGAAGCACATAGTTCCACGAATTTTCATTCTAGCTCACCAAAACTCAATAGGCAACTGACTGAATTTGGCCTGAAGTGGATTGCAGTTGCAGGCATATAACACTCAGTCAGGCCATGGCATGGCATGGGGACAGTAGGCAAGTAAACAAATTTCCATCCAGTTCCATATCCTTTATTGTTTGCCAAAAGTTGCTATAGCTACCCACAACCCTCAAGATCCGGTATAGACGGCAGCCACGCATTTAGTACAATTATTATAATATGTGGGGTGAGGCCGGCTGGCTGGCTGGCTGGCACAAGGACCTCAAGGCAGGTGGTTCACTTGTTCGTGTTGGTCAACCACTTTTACCGCATTTGGTTTGGGTTAAGCGAACCGTCACTTGTTACGCCTCAGCATATCGTGTGCCCTTTCCATTGTGGTTGTATTTACTTCGCTCATTTAGAATTCGCGTGATGCAAAATAATGATTAAGAGAATTATTTATTTTAGGAAAATTCAATATGAGATTTCTTAATGGAGGTTTTATTACCATGGCCGTTGGCTATGTGAATGGTATTAACTTTTTTTATAAAAGTCAATTTAAAACCCACATTTTTCTACCTAATTACGTTTTGAATGAGAAAATGTGATAAAAATCTCAAACTTAAATATAAGTATTTACATCATCCAATTAAATTTAATTTAAAAGTCATTTGACCATTTCCAATTTAACCGTTAAAAACTGAACCAGTTCATCGCAGCATCTCCATCCCTTGCGGAGAGAGAACGATATCTATCGATGTTTATCGACATCGAAAGGACAATCGAATCCTTTCCAAGGACAGACAGACACATACAATTTTCTTTTTCGTTTTTGTGTCTGGTTTTTCAATTGGACAACAACTAGTTGGAATTGTTGGTAACATGTTCAAAATGCTTCCTTGGCGCCACTGCAAATAGATGCTGCTGCTCTTGCATTTGCTGATGCTGATCTTACAACAGGTCGCGTTCAGTTGAAAATGAATAATTTGGTGAGTGGTGGGTGGCCCTTCTTGCGACTTTCTATATGGGTGGGCGTGTCTGTGTGTGTGTGTGTATCAAAAGTGCAGGTTATTGCAATTGCAACTCTTGCCATTTCAGGAGCACGTCAAGCACTTCTATCCCGACAATTACAAGTTAGATCTCTCGGAAACAATGAAGGCGGCACTGTCCAAAGGTGGCCCAGGGTCGATTCCCGGCGGTGGCGGTGGTGATATGTTGCCTCAGTCGTCAGCTGGAATGTCCGGCGTTGGCTATGTCACCGAGAAACTCTATATGCTGTTGCAGCTCTACTTACAGAATAAAGGATGGAATCCAAGTGCTGAGCTTTTGCAGTGCTTCAGCGATCTAAAGGATAATGCAATGTTGCCCAGTGCCGCCTATTTGCAGTAAGTAATTATAAATTATATACTAATTAGATTAACTAATTTGTTTTTTTTTGTTTTTGTCATGGCAGGGTTCTAGCTAACCGACTGACTCTGGATTCGCAAGGACGCCTCATATTGCGCGATAATGGCAAGATTGTGCTGCCATTTGAACACTTTGCCAATGCGGTCATGCTGAAGCATATGTCCGGACCACATGGCCTCCATCTCAGTGTGGATGCCACTGTGAGAGCTGTCATTGAGTCGTATACCATTGGTCGCGATCATTTTGGCATGGAAAAGGAATTTATTATTGAGGTGGTCCAATCGTGTCCCAGTCCGGCATGTCGCTACTACAAGAATCACATGGGCATATCTCCTATGCCCTTTATGGATCAACAGTATTCCGGCGTTAATACAACACCTGATTTTCTTCAACGTCTCACCCACCTGCCGCCAAATGCAACAGCAGGCGGTGTTTCATCAACGGCAACATCTGGATCGGCAAATGTTGAGATTGATCTATCCAAATCGAGTGGTTCCAAGCAGATGCAACAAATGCCACCTGTCCATCATTTAACCAAGCAGCAACAAAATAGTCTTCAATCTCAACTCTCACAACAACAGCAACAGCAGCAGCAGCAACAACAACAGCAGCAGCAACAGCAGCAGCAACAACAACAGCAACAACAACAACAACAACAGCAGCAGCAACAACAAGCTAAGCATCAGCAACAGCTTACAGCCGCCCTAATCCAACAACAAAATCGAGTTCTTGCCCAGCAAAGCCTCGAGAAATTGAGCAATCTGAGTCCTTTGGAAAAACAGCGAGTTTTCGCTCAATTAGATCCCAAACACTTTGATCCCATGGCTGTTGCTGCTGCAGCAGCTAATCTGCAAATTCAAGGCCTAATGCAGTCCCAAGCGGTAGCCGCTGCTGTGGCAGCGAATCAACAACAGCAACAACAACAGCCACAATTGCCTCCATCAGCTACAAGCACATCGTCTGCTTCAACTGGTATTGGCTCATCCTCGCAATCGCATAGTCATGGTGTTCATCATGCATTGCCGCCGCCATCACAATCTCCGCTATCTGTGTCCTCGACATCGTCTTCCTCGCACTCTTCGTCATTGGAGCAGATACCGCACAAAACTGTAACAGATTCCATGCGGTAAGGACAATGAATGAAATTGTTTTCCTTTTTCAGGCTCACATAATTTATATTTTGCTCCATTAGCACCAATCTGGATTCCATTGAATCGAATAAAGATCTTTTGGCTCTTCACAATGGAGCCTGGGCCACCAATGATCCGAATCGCCTAGATCCCATGACCGGTGGCCAGGACAAAATTGTGCGTATATTCTCGGAATTAATGCGTAACATGTCCCGTATGAAGACATACATACGTCCGTCTATGTGCAAGCCGTATGGCAAACAGAGCGAGAGTCTTCAAAAGAGTTAGTCAAACCACAAAACACCCAGTAAAAAGGGAACAATTCATCACATTTTAACCTCTTCTCTTGTAGCTCTCATGGACACAATCCAGATTGTGCAGACACTGCGGAATTGCTTGCCGGCACCGCATATACCCGTCTCATCATGGAAAAGTGAAAGCGAGGGTAATGTTCCTGGTGCAGTCAATGTCGGAGTGGGTGTTCCTGCAGGCTTAAATTTAAGTGCCGCTTTAGGTTTACCATCAGGCCGTGTGGACAATTTGCATTAGATGGGCATGAATATTAGAAGCATCCATTAAATTGGATGATCTACTTAGTATTTACATACATATAACATATATATATATATATACATTCGTATATGATTGATTGGCATAAATGTTAATCATCATAGGCTTCGCTCCTGTTTTCCGTTCTTTAGCAATTTATGTGCCATGTTTAAAACAAGACTTGATTTCAATTTCCACTTTTGACTGACATATTTAGGACATATATTTGCCGGGATTGTGCAAATAAGCTCTAGAGAAATCCTGTTGGAAATTTGTGCTATCAACTTATTAGAAGTGTTTCCTTTTTACATTTGATTTAATTGCTCATTTTCATCTTGAGTTCGTTGGCAACAAACAAAATTGACTAAACAAGAAGAGTGACATGCTTTAGTTAATGAAATTGGCAAAACGTCTGTGATATTTAAATTATGTTTTGAAAGCAGCGCAATACAAAATTCTTTTCTTAAATTAACTCACGTAATTTGTGTGCTATTTAGTTGTGAGAACTGCAAAAACAAAAATGATCATTCTTTGTGCAATATTTACTATAAACTTTCTTAAAACTCTCCATCTTAGCTCCACTCTTATATAAATATATATATTTTCGCGCCCACAAATTTGGAGGACTTCTCACTCATATCAAAAGCGCATGAAATATTATGAATATGATATAATTAAATATGCATATTTTATATAGATATACATACATTTATTTATATATATTTAAATGTATGTATACATATATTTTACATTATAGATGTATTCACGTATCATGGTAGTTCGGTCTAGGCATAGGATTCAGATTTAGCAGTGGACACATCGGAGTTTGAAAATGTGTGTTAGTACTTAAGGCAGCAGAATGGGTTGTATTCCGACTACGCGCATCAATATACAGATTACAATTAATTACCATTACCAATATAATAAAAATACATATGTATTTACTTATATGCTCCATTACAATTCCATCATAAATAACCGTATCGAATTATTAGCAAGGAAACAGTATTAAAACAAGTAAAAAGACACTTGCAAAACCATAAGTATTTATCAAGCTAAACGCAATAAAAATTAAACAAACAATAAAATTGAGAAATATAAACATAGCAGATATTATCAAAAATAAATACTTTATTCTACATAAACAAGTGTTTGAAATTGGAATGCATTGATCAGGGCCAAATTGAACTGATAAATTTGAACCACAATAACAAAAATTGCTTTTTTGGGGGAAATTTTTATTACAAAAGTTAATTTATCTGTGAATTACAACCTTTTTATATCAGTTTTGCTAACGGCAGAGATTCATTTAAAAGTTATCCAACGGTTGCAAAAAAACTAGTTCCGATAACGATAATAACTTCATGATATAGAAATGCTTAAAGTAGTTCCTCTACAAATATTTCGCTGTGCATTTGAATTTAGTGATTGTGATTTAGTATGATAATTCTAGGATAAGCATAGGATATACTAGGGAGGAGGCAATTCTGGTCAGCCAACAATCGAATAAGTTAGTTAAAATGTTTAAAGTTCTAAGGAGCCAGTTTGTTAGCACGGGGGCGGACAAAACAAACCCGTAGACAAAGTTTTATGGATTTTCTACCTTATAAAATTCGGTCACACTACAACAAAAAAACGGAATTCTCGTTGATCCCTTTTTTAAATTAAGTTTTTATGCATTTATTTATTAATTTATTGGTTCAAACTAGTGGCAAAATCTTCGGCAAAGATACCGTAACGATTTGCCCAATATTTTGGGTATTTTCGTTTAGGTGTTTTATTGTAAAAATGTGAAAAATAACTGCTGCTGATGGTAATTGGAGAACGTTTTTTTTTTTTCTATTATTTTATCTCCTCCTTGTCCACACTTCGTCGTTGGTTTTTTGGACTCTCTTTGTGTGTGTGTGTTTAAGAGTGTGTGCCTGTGTTCGTCTGTGTGTGTGTGTTTGTGTATGGAAAACATTTAAAAACGAAACAAAATTTGTTTCTCGTTTAATGCAAAAAGGGAAAAAATAAATAAATATGACAAATGTGTAGATAAAAAGAGAGGGCGAGAAACGGAATAAAAAGAATGAATAAACTATGATAAATGCGTGAATCAAAATAATGGAGAATGCAAAAGCAGCAGCAGCCGCAGATGCGCTCCTCCCAATACCGTGCCGAGCTGGCATATTTTGATACGCGACGCCGTTTGTAGTTGTCGTCGGACGTTGTTGTTGTGTGTGTCCCCTTGGCGCCCCTTTCGTGCTCCAAAATGCGTACCGTGCCGCTTACGAGGAATTTACAACAACAAAATAAATGAAAATGTAACTCGGCAAAAGCCAATTGGCAATTAGAAAAATGCAACACACTGAAAAATATATTAAAATGTACAATTTCAAATGCTTGATAACTTTGTTTTGTTTTGGTTTGTTTACTTCAAAGGCTTTATGACGTCACAAATTGTAATAGCGGCAGCAGGCAGCAATAGACAACAATGACCGATGAGCATAAAAATAATAATATTAATAGTAACAAAAACAGCAGCAGCAGCAGCAGCACTAGCAACAATACCAACAACAACACCACACAATATACAAACAACGAGAACAACAACAACAACGAGCGCATTATAGCAGAGGCGGCAGCGAAATTTCTACTCAAAAATGGATTAAACGGTAACCAATTCCAATTACCACCACCCCCGCCTGCGTCCACCTCAGCGTCAGCATCTTCCTTATCCGTATCCGCATCCGCATCTGCATTGGTCACAACAAATGGATTTTTGCCGCATGCCACCAGCACAACCACGCCCACAACAACAAAAACCAATAAAAGTAGCAGCCCCACCGCCTCCAGCTCCACCAGCTCATCATCATCATCAGCAGCAGCAATGGCGGCATCAGCTGCTATGGTGGCGGCGGCAACGGCAGCTTCAGCAACGTCTGTTCCCAAGCCCGTCGATGTCATTGGCGGTGTATTGGACTATAGCAATCTAAGCCATGTCCAGACGAGTGCAGTGAAAACAGGCAAAAATAGCAGCGGCAGCGGTTTTGATATGGGCAGGCATCCAATATCAACGCCCACTAGTGCTACCAACTCTAATTATGGGGGTCGGCTGCAATTCTTTAAAAGTAAGTCATCACTAGAGTCCGCTCTATCCGCTTTTCCAATCACAATTTATTCATCATTCTTTGCTTTGGTTTAGATGGAAAATTCATTTTGGAATTGGCTCGATCCAAGGACAGCGACAGAGGTGGTTGGGTATCAGTACCGCGTAAGGCATTTCGTCCACCATCAGCGGCAACATCGGCCACAGTGACGCCCACATCGGCAGTGACCACAACGTATCCAAAGAACGAGAATTCCACATCGTTGAGTTGTAAGTGCAAAGAAAATCTTGAACATATTATGAGGAAACTAAAATTCATTCTCCATTTTGCAGTTTCGGATGACAACAGTTCCATACAGTCATCGCCCTGGCAACGTGATCAGCCCTGGAAACAGTCAAGACCACGTCGTGGCATTTCGAAGGAGCTATCGCTATATTACCATCGTCCCAGGCAAAGTGTTCTCAGCAATAAAGCTCTCCAGTTGGCATCACGTAAACGTAGGAGGCCACATGATCCCATGGCTAGCGAGGAAGAGCACAAAAGCATTTTTGAGTGCATAAAAATGGAGGAAAATGGCGATGAGACGCTTAAGCCCGAACAGACGGAAACGGAGACCCATGGAGGAGAGGATACGAAAGTTAAAGCAGAAACAGCTCCAGCGCACTCTGAAGCAATTGCTGCTGATGATGAGATTAAATCGGACGAACCAGAAGCGATCAAAGAGGAGGATTCCCAAACAGAGTTAAAGGATACAGCTCCAAGCCAAACAACAGAAGCCATTGACTCAATAACTTGTAAAGCAGAGAAAATGAATACTAGCGAGGATGAGGATGTATCTACAGATGCTGGTGGTGGTGGTGCTGCCCCTGCCCCTGCCCCTGCAACTGCCTCTGCATCAGCAGCTGAAACACCTGCTGTCAATGGAACGACTGCCGCCGAACTGAATGGCGATACAAAGAGTAAAGCACCAACGACAGATCTAATAAGACTTAAAAAGCGGAAACCCAGAGCCAAGCTCAATAACATCATACAGAAACTAATCGATGGGGTGCCAGCACGTTTAGAGCAATTGTCCAAGACATCAGCGGTAATGGCATCGCTGGCAACATCAACCGAGCGCAATTCTGGCGGAGCCATCAGTAGTCTAAGTCACTCCTTGACGCACAAGGTAGGATCTCAGAATAGAATTGATTTTAAATTATTTGCATTCATTTCGACTGTATCCTTTTTTATTAACCTTCATCTCACCATGACAACATAGAGTCCGCAAAGATGTAAATATATTATTATTCATATCGAATCTTATTGCTTTTAGGTTTCTCCGCCATCATCGGCATCGGCAGCCAGTCGTCTAGTCGACTATCATCATCAGCATGTGTCGCCAAGGAAACGCATTTTACGCGAATTCGAGAAAGTGTCACTGGAAGATAATGGATGTGCAAATAATGGCAGCGCCAGCGGTTCAAGTGCTGGTGGAGTTATTGGCGGTGTCGGTGGTAAACGGAGTAGGGCCAAGGCATGTGCCCCATCAAGCAAATCAGCGCCAATTAATTTGGCTCCACCACAGGCAAAAACTACGCCGAGCACACCAACGACAACAACAAATGCAACAACAGCGGCGCAACAGCAACAGCAGCCCACACGATTGAATAGCTCTTACAGTATTCATTCACTATTGGGCGGCAGCAGCAGCAGCTCTTCTGCCTCCACTGGTTCAACCAAGGGGAATGGCGATCATCCGGCCGCTATAATTAGCAATGTGCATCATCATCATCATCATCAACATCATCAACATAATTCGCATTCATTATATGGAACCAATTCAGCAAGCTATCCGCGTGCGCTCTTGGGTTCTCCCAAATCTCCTGATATGGGTGTCGGCAGCAATGGTTCGGGAGGCGGAGGTGGGGGTAAGTCACCCTCTCATGGTGCCACGAAAAAACGATCGCCACCATACACAGCAGCCGCTGGGTCGCCGCTGCCTCTGGACTATGCGCACCCGCATTCTTTTTACGCTCCTTATGCTACAACTGGTTCTGGCGCATCGCCCAGACCGTCCACTGCGTCGAGTAGCACGTCGCACATTCCACACGGAGTCCCGTCGTCGTCGTCGTCGAACTCACGGGATCTATCGCCGGCTCGCTCTTCAACGGCCTCGCCAGCCACCACTCCTCGCACTGTACCCAAAAAGACTGCATCAATACGCCGCGAGTTCGCCTCGCCCAACGCTGGCAGCAACAGCTGCTCCTCACCGGGCGAGCGTAGCGTATCACCACCGGATCGGCGACATATGCATCTGAATCGGAGCTCACCTGCGGCGGGATCACCGCTCCACTACTACATGTATCCGCCACCACCCCAAGTTAATGGCACCGGGGGTCCCACTTCGGCGGTTAATAGCAGCCCAAGCCAACAGCAGTCAGTGTCGGCGGCGGCCAGCAGTAGCAGTGCTGCCGTAGCCGCCGCCACCGCAGCAGCTGCAGCAGCGTATATTCCCTCGGTGGTTTCGCCATCTCTGTATCATCCTTATATATCCACTTTGGCGGCCATTCGACACAATCCGCTGTGGATGCATCATTACCAAACTGGTGCCGGAGCATCATTGTTAGTGCCCCCACCGCCGCCTCCTCCTCATTCCCATCAGGCATCATCGAGCCAAGTGGCAGCAGCAGCAGCAGCAGCCGCCTCAAGACTATCACCGTCCTCACCCTATGCCCATGCGTTCGCCTATAATGGGGTCGGGGCTGCTGCTGTGGCTGCCGCAGCAGCTGCTGCTGCCGCCGCCGCTGCTTTCGGGCAACACCCTACACCCAATCCCCATACACATCCACATTTGGCGCATCCAACGGCACTGGCTCATATGACGACCACGCCAAAACTGACTGATAGTAGTACCGACCAACCAATGTCTGCAGCGACCAGTCATCGCACCGCCTCCACTTCGCCGGCCAGCTCCAGTGCATCCGCCTCATCTACGGTTGCATCCGGCGTTGGCACGTCATCTGCAATGTTTCATAATAGTAATCTTAGGAATGAACCAAGTTCAGGTGAGTGTTTCCCTTCTCATACGATAAATATATATATATATATTGAATCTTTTATCTTTTGTTCAGACTTACCACTGAATCTGTCAAAGCACTGAGACACACACACACACATACCAACAAATCCATACGCACGCGCGCTCTCCAGCTGCCCCAGTGTCTGGGTCAACCCTTGAGTTAAGTACTAGTAGTGCATAAGGATGACATTGAAAAACAAAACAAAAAACAACAACAAAAAAAAAGAACTACACATAGAATGCTGTTTGCTAAGTTTAGTTTAATAATTTAGTTGTAACCTAATTGTTTTAAATATTAAGCTTAGTTAGGTTGCTCGAATTAAGACAGAAATTTTTAACTATATGAGGAAATCAAAAAAAAAAAAAAAAAGAAAAGAAAAGAAAACCACGTTCCAAATCTATTTATACAATCCAATCCAATTGAGGGATGGAAGAACCATGGCAAAGCAACAAAATCCATCATAACAGAAATGAGAAATGCAGTTTAAAACACATATTCAATATGCAAAAGAATTTTATTCTAAGCGAGAAAGTAAACATATATAATTTAACATTATTTTCTATAGGATGTATAAAACAAAACTTGCACGTCTTAAAGAATCTCAAAGAAAAATTACGTTTTATTTCATCAAAAAAACAAAAACATTTCCTTGAAACAGACTGAACCTGATTTTTTTTTAGAAAAAAACAAATACAAAAACAAAAAACAAATGAAAAGCGTAAAATAAAGAAACTAGATCACCGCGCAGGTAAATATTTTAAACAAGAAAACTAAAAACAAAAAAAAAACGATAAAAATATTTTTATTAAATGCGTGTGCCTTGAAACAAAAATGAACAGAATACCAGGGATAACAAATGAAAAAAAAAGAAAAGAAATACATATGTACCACAAAATAAAATATAAAGCCAATAAAAGCATTCGTAAAATATTTACACAAACTATTCTAAAAACAAAAAATACATGAGTACACCAATTTTGGAGTAACCTAAACAAATAGATATCCAAATGCTGAAAAAATTGACAACATTTTGTATTAAGTAGATCATATAAGTAGTCGCAAAACTTAAACAACTCCACTCTCTATATCAGTGGTTGGAGGATATATAGGATATATGTATGTACTCCATAAATAACTGATAAAGATGAGTGTTACATTATTAGTTTTAAATTCCGATTTGTTATATGCTAATTTTAAGACTTGCAACTTAACAATTACAAAATTGCAAAAGCACATTGCAATTTGGAATTTACAATAGCATACAGAAGAAGAAGTTTATTTTCATAAGTGATTACAGTCTTGTTCTCAATTTCTAATTGTTAAGTGTAACATTTATTGCACAATTTAAAATTGAGAACAATATTTGTAATCTATAAAGTCAAAAGTTAAAAATCTACTATAATTTTTAAGTTCGACATTTGTGCAAAATGAGTAAAAAGTAATTATGTTTAATCTTTTGCTTAATGGTGACCCAATCTTGAACTATCTAATTATAGTATAGACACAGGTCTTATCAACATTCTAAGTCGTAGTCATTCGTTTGATCGAACTGCTTGTATAGCTGTACTTAATACAAAATTCAGTTGTCAATGCAATATTTACAAAAACTAAAATTCAAATGTACAAAAAATGATTTGTATATATACAAAAATATGAACAAATATTTACAGTAAATCCCTAACTAATACAAATTTGAGAAGAAGTTTAAACAAAATGAAACATATTCCTAAGCGTAGAAAAAGACAAAAACAAAAAAGAAAACAAAACAAGCGCGGTTTCTCATATTTTCTAAATTATTTATATACATACATATATATATAGATATATATATATATATATATATATATACATACATATACAACATAATTACATAAATCAAATGACTATATATTGAACAGATGTTAAAATCTAAGTGAGTAATTGTAATGTTTGTAAATACAGTATTTTTACACAACAAATCGAAAGCGAGAAATATAACCAATATATATTTAATATAAACTATTTTTATATGAAAAGATTTTAAACGATTCCATAAGAGGTCAAGACCGAAACATGTTTAAAATGTTTGCACAATATGCTGTTAATCCTTGTTTTAGTAAGCTAATCCACTCCTGTTAAAGAAAACGACAAATCCAAATTAAATTTCCATGAAAATTCCATACGGTTTTTACTACCACCTACCTAATACAACAACAACAAAAACAACTACTACTACTACTACTGATTAGCTAGCTAGTTAGGCGTCTAGGCTCTATTACACATTATCATTACTTTTATGAACAGTACTATGTACGAGGTTATATTTTTTTTATTCGTTCATTGGTTCATCATTAAAAATCATCATAGAGAGAAGTTTGGTTCAAAGCGCCTGAAAAAGCATCCTCGGCTAGAGGCGACAGCAATGAGTCTCCTCTACCAAAAGGATACACATTTGGGTTTTTATATGTGGATATGATGTAATTAAATCGGAAACAAAACTAATTTTAAACAAAACAAGAAAACAATTATTATATTTTATATATATATATTATATATATAAATATATATGTATACATAAAACTGAAACTGAATACTTGATGTCAAATAAAAACTTTATACTAAATGTAATTGTGTGGAGTTTAAATCTTTTCTCTTGAGATTTATCGGTTTTCCAGTGATTTCTGACTTAAACTGAGTAGGATGACGAGTCCATTAATTCAGGTAAATATTTCCTTAAGCAGATTTTCTGTGAAAGGTGAGACATTTCAAAATTAAAACACAATAATTTCGAGTCGCATACAGTCTAGTGTAAACTTAGAAGCACATAATGTATATTTATTTTGTTGTTTCAATTTCAGTGTATACAATCGTTTTTTTTTTAATATATATATATATATATATGTATAAATGAATAGTATAGATATATATATATTTACCCGGCGTATATGTTGATTTCGTCTTACATTTTATGTATAAATCGTTTTGAGTTTAATGTTTACAATTACCCAGCCATTCACAAAATACGCTAATAATTATAACACAATATTACAAAAAAAAAAGAAGAAACATACATATGATTTATATATATATTTTTTGCAACAAGCAAAAACAAATATAAAGTATTCTACTACCGTAATAATAATAATAATAATAATAATAGGGCATACAAAAATAAAGATAATTTTTAACTTAGACAAACACAAAAAATGTTTGAGCTTAAACAAGTATAGGATTCAATTATATGTGTGTGTATGTGTTTGTGTTTATGTGTAACACTCCCACACACCTTATGTGTGTGTGTTGATTGGCTCTGTTTAAACAACAAAAACGATAGAAAGATCTAAATACAACATAACTAACTAAATTGGAGGAACAGGCAAATATTAAGAATGTACAAAATAAATGACACTGACGAAAACAAAAAAAATGTCTGAAAGAAAACGGATTGATGATGAATTCACAAATGCCTAATATACAAATATATTGTTTTTTTGTTTTTGTTAATAGGATATTGGCTGGCGTAAATATGCAATGTTTATATCTATAAAGGTAAATATGCGTTGGTGCATGGGGTGTGTGTGTGTGTGTGTGAGTGTGTGTGTGTTTATGTGTATTTTAGCCTAACATAGTGAACACATAGATTTGAACTTGGTTTTTTGAGTTGTATATAAAAACATTTTTACTACACCTCAAGATGAAGCACATAAATGGAGTCGGAGAAAAAAAAAAGAGTTCGATTAACCCACAAACACATTTACATGCTTGTGTCGTGTGTGCGTTTGTGTTATGTGTATGTGTGTGAGTGTGTGTGTGTGTGTATGAGAGAGAGTTGTAACTATGATCCTTGCTGTTGTTGTTGTTGTTGTTCTTGCTGTTTACTGTTTATTGTTTTTGGAGAAATTGTGCGAGGCCCAATTTAGGGAAGTCTTCCAGGAGTTGGCCAAAGCTTCACTAAATTTTTGTCGAAAATGTTCGCGTGCTTTTTCCTCCGTATAGTCCAGTACCTAATCAAACAAATAGATAATTTAAATCATTTCATTCAACACTCAACTATTTTGATGGCCTTACCAATGTTTCACGTAGATAGTTCAAGTCCTTTTCGGAGGACAGTTCCGGCAGTCCCGTTGAAATCATCATTGAGAACAGCGATAAAATAAGGCAGCCGTGTTTTCGTAAAACTAAAAATGCCTATACAAGTCGAAGGAAAACAAAATTAGTTTGGAATCAAAACAACGAGATAAATAGATGAATGTAAGGACTTACGCGTTCGCACAATTCTTGAAAGTGACAAAATTCCTTTGCCTCGCGATCGTTGCAACCTTTGTTGATAACATAAACAAAGTCATGGGTTAGCACAAATGGAACACGTTCGCGTCGTACGCCAAACTTCTCTTTGAAGTGGCCCAAAATGTGGCCAAAGTCGATGTGAAAGAGCTAAGAGAAGATGAATTAGTTAGTTATTGTTATATCATTAACCATAGAACACATAGATGGGACAAACTCATGATTTTTTGATTGCAAACGCTAGCCTAGTCATGGAACCCCAGAGAACTTCGAGAAAACCCGAACGTTCCTACTCTCAATGAGAGCGTAAAGTGGGGAGAGGGCCAATTAGCTACGAAAACGAGTGCTTTCGTAAGGTAGTCTACACTCGGCTGCCTTTGTCTTTAGTCTTACTCGGCTGCCAATCAGCTACGAGCTAACGAGTGCTTTCGTTAGGTAGTCTACTCGGCTGCCTTTGCCTTTGGGAACTGACCATAGACAACATAGATGGCTTGCAAACGCTAGCCTAGTCCATGATACAATAACATAAGGTAGTCTCGTCGGCAGCAGAACTGTCTTAGCTATGCTTGCAATAAGTGTGGGTGAGAGGCACTTTGTATAGTGAGTGCGAATGAAATGGCTGTACAGTGTGTTGATTAACCCTCCGCTGGCCCTTGGGGTTCGAAATGGCCAAAAATACAAATAGATGAAGTAATTTTTTCTTAAAAGACTACCGTACGAAAGCACTCGTTTTCGTAACTAAGTAGAGAGAGTACGAACGTTCGGGTTTTCTCGAAGTTCTCTGGGGTTCCATGACTAGGCTAGCGTTTGCAATCAAAAAATCATGAGTTTGTCCCATCTATGTGTTCTATGGTTAGTGGTTATATGTTAGGAGTAAATAGTTACCTGTCCATTACGCTTGACCATTATGTTATCTGAGTGTCGATCGGCAACACCCAGGACATAAGTGGCTACACAGTAACCGGCACAACTTAGGGTAAACTCATTTATAGCCTTGTTCAGCTTATCGGAGGGCTTGTTGTGCTCTTTAAGCCAACTGAAAAGGGATCCCTTTTTAAACGGCGATGTGGCCGAGAACATGCCCTTTTCCTTTTGTATGTTTGCAATAGTCTCGGCATGGCGCACCACCTCAATCATGCCTAATCTCTGTTCCATACTGATGCAATTGTAAATGTTCATGCGGAAATCCATGCTGGAATAGGATAGAAAATGAAGTTAAGATAATTTCTAGGTTTTTCTCTATTTTATTGGCTTACCCTTCACGTTTCCATAACTGATCCATGACGCGTAGCATTTGTAGGGTCAGCATATCCTGCCGCAGATCATCGCCATTCTTAAATATAATGTAAACATCGCTCGATGTCTGATCGGCATTCTCGAAAACTACCCATAAAGGTCGCATTTTGCTATCCATCACTTTGCATTTGTCGGGTGTGACTCCACTACACCTAAAGCTTGGATTTAACGGATTCTGAATGTTCTGGAAGACACCCCGACTGTGCTGATCCTGTAGGAACTCCTGCAGCATATGTCGCACTTTTTCCTTGCTACCCTTTTTAGCTATCACAGATCCCTGCTTCAGTTTCTCCAACACTTGAAGCTGCTTCCGCAACGGTGCCACATGTTGCTTGCATCCTTTCAAATAGACTTCTAGCAAAAGGCCGAAACGTGTCTGCATGGATGGTGTTTGCATTTCGGAACGTAAATGCCAAAAGAAATAATGCCCAATGCGCTGATTCCGTAGAGCTCGCTCTAACAGAAACACAACCAGATCGCTTTCCAGATACGATTCGTGTTTGATAGCTTGCACCAATTGTAGCAGATACAAAAGCAGCTCTTCATCCCTTTAAAATGAAAAATGAAGTTGAAAATTAGCTTGAAATTGAATAAAGACCTAAAGGAAAGGGAAACTCACTTTAGATAGTGCAGACACTTGATGGCAAATCGACGGACAGCTGGATCAGGATAGGCATAGTCGAGTAGCTCCAGCGAGCGTTCAATAGATATTAGTGGCCAGCGACTTAAAAGATACCATATATCGGCCACATCATCGCGTTCGTTCCAGCAGACGCAATGTAACAATATGGACAGTTCTTCCGGATATTCGCGTACAATATCGTATCTAAACGAGATTAGAATTTATTATAAATGAAATTTTAATATACTTAATTTTGCGATCAAATTGTTACCTCCTTTCCCATATGGCATTGCGATCCTGATCTACCATCTCATATATTTTGTCCAAACCCGTATAACTAGACAGTAATTCTCTTAGATCTCTAAGCGGTGGTTGATTCTCGGACATTTGTCTATCCCGATGATGTGCCCGCGCCCTCTCTTCCGCATACTGTGAGACTGCACTTTCGGTTGGATAGGTAACCGCCTCTGCCCAGCTGCTATGGAATGTGATATCCACCAGGGCGCATTCCTCGGCACGCGGATTTGGCTCGACAGTGCCAAGTGGATGGAATACCTCATCTGATTGTATATCATCTGCGTAGGTCCATGTGTACAGAGTTTGGCGGCCCATCCGCAAATGGTCTTTGAAGTCAAAAATTGTTGTGTTCACCCAGGCCAAAGGATTTTTATTATAGGACACATCCTTGAGCGAGCTATCCTTGTTGTTCGAGGACTTCTTTGAACGGGACATTTTGCTCACTTCATAGATTACGATGCACAGGCGTGTCATGCGTGGCAGATTACGCATTTGTATGTCAAAGTCAATAACCTGGTCATTGAACTGGAAGATCTTGGCTCCATCGTTGGGAGCATCCAGGGAGCGTTGAGAGCAAAGCTTATGCTCGCCATGGAAGAGGCCCACATGGAGACCCACCTTAAAGGCTCGCGTCCGATCGTAATTTACATTGCTAATGCTGTGCAGTGTCAATTGAAAATAGTTGCCCAAATCGTACAGAGATGTGGTCCGTAGTTTGACCACTGGCTGCGGTGGTCGCTCTTTCTTTTGGGGCAGCTTCAGACCCATGTTTCGCTCATTGTGGTGATTAATATACGAATCCAGACGTATTACCAATTGTAACACTACATTGGGCACCGCCGATTCGGAGAGCATCTCTTGGATATATAGGAACTGTATCAGCGGATGATCGCCAAACAGATATTCATCCCGTCCGCTGACTTTTAATACATAGTCTGTGACCCGATCGTTGATCTTCATCTGTGATCGATTCATTTTTTGCAACGTGCTCTCGATCAAGGATAATGGCGTGTCCTGTTCCATCACGGACAAAGTGAACGTGCTATGGTCATTCTCATTCTTGACCACAATCAGAAAATGATGGGCTGGATGACGCTGACGAATGAGTTCGGGCATTTCTCTAGATGCAGCCAGTCTTAATGGATGCTCATAGAGCAGGCGATGATGCCATGTGTATTGGGATCGTTCCAGCTCAATGGTTTCGCAGACTGTGGTCATTTTACGTCGAAACTCATCGATTTCGGGACTGGCATGTTGCGTGCTATGCTGGTCAAAGGTCTTGCCAATCATATTGTTGACCATTTTGGTCAGTTCATAGTCGCTGGAGAAATGGGTGGCATCTGTGCGTGCACCCAAATTCAGTATACCAAAATATGGCTGGACTTCGCACAGACGTTTTGTCTCATCCGTAAACGGATCGATATTGAAATTGGAGATACCATATAACTGATAGTCACAGGCATCCTTTATCAGATAGCCCATTATTCCTTGTTTGCCTTGGCGGACTATTTCCGCTTTGATGTCTCGTATCGTGGACTGTGAACTGGCATCTAGTATGATGGTAATGCCGTTGGGCAGAAAGCATATGAGTTCCACTATGTCTGGTGGATCATTCTTCCATAGACCAATCGAGAAACGTGTATTGCCGGATTCGAGTGGTTGGAGAAGGACATGTGGGGAATACATCATCATTCCACTATATTGTTGGGGACTATTGTTATAGCCAGCTGCCTGCTGCATGTTACGCATGTCCGAGACCGAACTGGCCGGCAAAGGGACAGCAGCATGATTCATGGTCAAAGCTGATTTCAATCTCAGTTGTTGTTGTTGTTGTTATTGGTATTATTGTTGATGGTTGTCTGGTTGTTTTCCATTTAAATCAACAGATATCTCTTTCTCTCTCTCTCGCTCACTCACTCTCCCGTTAAACCTAGTAAACAAAATGGAAAAAATCAGTAACAAAACAAGAAAAAAAAAACATATGGCATGGCCCGCCCACTTCTTGATAAGATTCATAAAAGGTGACTCTCCTCCCAAAAAACTTCCACCCGAACTTTCGTTTCCTCCTGTAACCGGTTGAATCTGACAGGGAGGGATTTAGGCTTAACACATAAAAAAAAAAAAATCTATTTATAAGTTAGTTATAGCTGACAAATCTGCAGCCAGACGCAGTCGCGCATTTCTCTTTTTTCTGATATTTTTAATTAAAACTTCATCTTCAATTGGATTAAAAAAAATCCAACAGTGAAAAGAGCAGAAAAACATTGACTTTATATTTAGTATGAATCACGCAGAGTCACACGGAGGAGCTAAGGCGTAGGGTCAGTGGTAATGGCTGCTTGGGTGCCGTCAGGGGAACGCAAAAAAACGAAAACAAGAATGAGTCTCCTGGTGGGCATCAAGGCGACACTTGCATGCTCTGCCCACAAGCAATGTATATATAGATTGTTGATCAAAAACAAAAAAATCGCTAATTATGGCAGTTTATCGATAATTATCTATGCAATTGAAGTAAATATTTAAAAAATAACTTGTGTTTTTTTATTTAATTTACGAATATTATTTTTAGAATTATGTTAGAGTATTTAAAATTAACAAGGCTTTATCTAAGTCGCGATGCCACAATAACACTCACATATGTCTATCCACAAACAAACACAAGCATAAAAGTTTAGATGTATATGTGCGTGTGTGTGTTTGTGTGAGTGGTCGACCCCAGGAAAAAAAAAAACGAAAAGGAAATGCCTTCATTTACTTGCTTTTCATCAGCACCGGCATCGACTAACGCCCATGCCAGGACATTACACAATTGTTTTCAAAATCAATTTCTAACACAATGCACTCAAAACTGATCACAAAAACGCACAAAAAATTAATTATTTATTTACAGATTTCGAATATTTTGGCTGTTTGGGATGAGTATCGGTTCGATAACTGACGATAACCGATTGAAATTCATCTATCAGGGCTGCAAGACTTTTTTAGATCGTCTCATGCTTTGTTTTGTTTTGCGAAATAACAAGTCATAGTGAAAAAAGATTTAGTGATTTAATCTTTTTTTTATATCTAACAAAGTTTATGAATGTAGAATAGTCAAAGATATCCCTGAAAACCTCGTTTTCAATAATATCCGTTTACTCTTTACTTTTTGCTTGATGGCTTGATAGATTTGTTTGTTTTAGGGATCTTTAATAAAATATTAGCAAATTTCCAGGATATTCGACCACCTGTCCCTTCTCTCTATACATTTTGTCGGACTTTGGCTAGAATTATAAGAAATTTTATCCCAGATCCAATCTTTTTTGGATTATTTTCCAACTGGTCGGAAACGTACAAATATACAATAAAGTTTACAAATAATGTTTCAAATTTGTCGATTAATGCAAACCTCATAAAATAAACAAGCGGAATTTACAAATTCGATGCCAATACTACAAGTTTATTTGTTTTCCCCTTCCATTTCAATCTATTAGGTTTTGGTTTTTTCTATCTTAATATCGTGTGAAATGAATTTCACATAATATCGAAGAATATCGAATTTAAATATTTCAACATTTCCATTTTTCTTATGCACATTTTGAATTTTGTAACGTTTTATATCCTTTTTTTTAGTACATAGCAGGAATTTTATGGCTTTGTGTTGTTGGTCACACTGTTGACATTAGTAAATAAAATATATTTATTTACATGTAAGGTAAACAAAGCGAAAAACTGATCAATATTTTTAATAAATAATGTGATAATTTTCACAAAAAACTAAGATGCACAAATTATTACAAGAAGTAATTGTTGTGTAAGGACAAAAACTGCATTCTGACAATGAGCGACTCCGATGAAGGTGAGTAAAGCAAAATGTTGACTTAATCAATTGCTCTGTATTCATTGGTTATCAAAAATTTATGTACATACAATATTAAGTTCACAATTTTTGCTCATTTGACAGTGGTTTAAAGCATTCCTTTAGCAAATACATAAATTGAATTTTGTGTATAGGTATATGGGCCAGGTGAGAATTAGGTAATTCAACTGGAATGGAGCAGAATTTTTGGCCCTGCAGTGTTGGTCCTCAATGAATCCTGGATCAACTATTAAAGAATGTTAAATGTTCCCAAGTTTGTGAGACATCAGTTTACAAAGTTTTAACTGTCAATTCCAGATTTGCGTGGGGATCAAACTTGGCTTTTAGAAATTCGTCAGCAGTATCTGGGGAAGAAAATTAGGCATAATTAACTTACATAAATAATTGCGATTCAAACCCAGGTTTTACGCTTCTTATCAATAAATTCTAGCTACTCGGCTTAAATCCTAGATTCCTAGATATTAATACCCATGTAAATGTAAGCAAATTAGGAAAATTTGTTCCTGGAGAAAATCTAGTACTTCAGTGTGGGAGAATTTAGTACCAAGAATTTGATTAATATTAGTATAAATTCTATAAATTGATGATTTTTTTTTTAAGTTTTGGAAAAGGTTTCTTCGACTTCTTCATTTTTCTGTTATTTTTAGGATTAGGATTCATAAAACATTCAAAAGTCATAAGATTGCTATAAAACTGTGGGGCATTTTGTATTAATTTATTTTATTACCTTTTAGGAATTACATTGGATAGATTTAAACAAATCGTAAAAACTAAAGTCATATTAACTAAAGTACTGTTTAAGGATAAACATCGCGTTCATCTGAAATGGCTTCACCAAATCAGATTGAACAAAGAAATAAACAAAACATGCGCCCACACTCTGTGGGAAAGCACTCAAGATTTTAAGAACAGCGCAATATCAAGTCGCCAACGCTGTGCATGATATAAACAAGCATTAATATAAACATTAGAGTAAGCATTTTTAAGAACAATTGTCGCCTCTTAGACGTTTGTTAATAAAATCAGTTCATAATTTGAATACAAGTGATGAAGATGGGCTTTCAGTTTTTGCGGTGCTGAACTCCCTATTCAGTACTATTTCTTCCCTTTGATAGGACTATTAAAAGATGACTATTTTGTCATTTCGATAGTTGAAATTAATATTGACTAATATTGAAAGAATTTCAAGTTGTAAATTTCACCATCAAATAGACTTATTAAGTTCTGGCTATATTGCTCTTAAAGTTGTAAATATATTTATTAATTGGTAATTATTTCAAAGCCATAAAATTTGTGGGTAATGAGTAATAAAATTGTTTGGGTACTAGAATTCAGATAAGATTTTTCTTATCTCTGACTTAATCTTTTTTCAAATAATTAAAGGTAAAAGTTACCTAAATTAAACGGAAATGAATATATGTATGTACAATAAAAGCTTTAGACAAAGTAATTAAACTTTAAATTTTGTGTAGTTCGCATATGAAGAGCAAGTTCTAATCTGACTCGGTAGATGAGTTGTCTAAGTGGCCTAGTCATTTAGTCAACTGAACAACGCGAGGATCCGGGTTCGAATCCCAGGCTAGTGTATGGATGACTTTGACTTTATAATTTTTCATAATTTTTATAATTTCTCATGATAAAATTCTGACATATTAATTGAATGGATTTTCATAAAAGGTTTCCCTGGTACTGTGAAGGTTCTCCATGAATGAATTGACAGTGGGTGTTGGGCTTCAGTGTCAGGTGTGCAACAGTTTGCCTTGGATTTATTGTTGTTTGATTTGCGTGTCTTGCGCAGTGCTTTTGCGGCCACGTCGTTTGGATCAATGACCAGGACAACGTGGGCGGCCGGGGCAACGCATGTGAGCGTGGGTCATCGATTTTCCGTAGTCAGTTCGGTTTTAGCCGCAGTTGCGTTCGGTTCATCAATGTCATAAATTTGCATAGCATTTTCCTATTTGCCATTTTTTTGTTGGTATTATTTTTCGTCTTACATAATGTCTTGGAAATTTGTGGTACAGCCAAAAGCGGGCACCGAAACAGCCTTAGAGGCTTGTGACTATTTTGTTGATGAGGTCATTGAGACGTCTGGAACGCGTGTCTTGGGTAGGAGGCGCTATTATCTTCCATATGTCCTAGTTTTGTGATGTGTTAACTAACTTTTTTCTTTGCAGATGCCCGGGAGGAGGTACGCCAGATTAAGCATGGAGAGCTTCGAGGCGCTGTTACAGCCGGGGATGAGCGTACAGTGCGCGTCCTGCTGTCTGCCTTGGGAAGTGAGCGTCAGATTATAGTTAATATGGCACCAGCTGGAGCAAACACATTGCTTTTTATGTGAGTGGTTTTTGCCAGAGGGATGATAGGGCGATTATTATATTATATGATTTATATGTTTGTAGATCCTGTCTGTCTGGCTATGATAAAATTACGCAACTTTTGGTGGATGCTGGAGCCGATGGGCGGTCACATGCCGTGACTAAGTACTCGCCCCTCTATGCAGCCGTCCATAGTGGACATTTGTGCATTGCTAAGCTTATGCTAGAGCGGTTCCCGGAACTGATTCAACAGCCGACAGTGGAGAGATGGCTGCCATTGCATGCAGCCTGCATCAATGGACACATTAAGTTATTGGAACTGCTAATAAATTACGAATATCCCGATTACCTCTATCAGACATATCGCGACGATGAGGGCCAGTGGGAGTGGCGTCTGCCATTTGATGCCAATGCTCAGGATGTTACAGGACAAACGAGTCTGTATATAGCCAGCATATTGGGCAATAAGCAATTGGTGGAAGTCTTGCTCAAATGGCAGCTTAACTGCCGTCGCACTCAGGGGGATTCGTCGTCGACGCCAATTACTCCCATTTCACCCACCAGGAAACGCATTTCATTTGGAATCCAGGCAATTATGTCGAAACTGCACATATCTGGCGATGGAGATGCCTCCCTTGAGGCGTCTGGTGCACAAGAAGCTACCAAATCGCATCGTTGTCCTCTCAATGTCAATTTATTGTGTGGAGCTACACGAGAGACTGCTTTACTGGCCGCCGTTCGTGGTGGACATCTAGAAGTGGTGCAGGTAATACATTTCACCAGCAAATGCTTCTCCTAGAATCGTCATTAAATCTGGTTTCATTTCAGTTATTGCTCCAACATCATGCCGATCCCAACATTGTGGCTAAGCCGGTGGAGGATCAGAATGATCCAAAATGCAGCGAAGAGATTTATGGGCTAAGCAATGTGCCGATCGTTGAGGCTTGTAAGCAGCGCTCTTTGCCGATGTTAAATTTGCTGCTCAAGTATGGAGCACAGGACGAAAAAGGATTGGCCATTGGCTTGGCCATTGGCGGAGATGATGAGGCTATTTTAAGCCGATTGTTAGCCCGACGCGTTCACCCCGACTCGGACTATAAGATTAACAAAAAGGGCCTTCCCACGCCGGTGGAGGTGAATGTGTTCCTGCCATCCAGCAGTAATATCTCGTATAGCGCTATGTTCCCCAACATTCCGTCCATTCTGGACTGGCACAGTTTACAACTGAGTGCAGTTCGCTTGCCTTGGCTTGTCAGTGGAGTCGTTCAGTTGAATCCCAAGCTACAATCCCATCCGAGACTCAATGAGGTCGCACTGACTGCCATCACGAGAATAGATTTCTCTCATAATCAGTTGACAAGTATTCCCGATGAGCTCTTTCAATTGGTTAGCCTGCGGTAAGTGAGAATTTTGATATTAACTCTTAGACTTAGACTCTTTATCGGCAGATATTTGAATGTGGCCCAGAATCGAATCGTAGAGTTACCAACTTCCGTTGCTCTGGGAGGCAAAGCTGTTTACAATTGTCCCGTATTGGATGAGCTTTACATGCAGGACAATCAGTTGACCAGTCTTCCAGCTGCTATTTTTCATCTGCCCGCTTTAACCATACTGGACATCTCGAATAACAAACTCCAGCAATTACCTTTCGACTTGTGGCGAGCACCCAAACTTCGGGAATTGAACGTGGCATTTAATTTGCTCAAGGATCTACCAGTTCCACCCATGCAGACGAGTAGTTCACTGCTGAGTCTGGATAAGCTGCAGCTACAGTCTTTCGATGAACAACCATCGAACAAGCCGCGTACGATGACCACAAGAACCCTAATCCATCGTAATCTGTGGTCGTCTACATTGGAAATCACGGACAACGACATGAAATGGCAGCAGGAGTTGATGGACGGCCAGAACGGATCCGTGACTGGAGCCATTACATCACAGTTGAGCAGCTTGAATATAGCAAATAATCTGTTTAGTAGCATTCCGGCTGCGTTGCCATGTCTGGCAGTCAATTTGACCCGTCTTAATATGTCCTACAATAGCCTGCGATCCATGGGACATGTCACTAGTTATCCCGCCACATTAAAGCAATTGGATCTAAGTCACAACGAGATTTCCTGTTGGCCTAGCTTGCCTCGCATTACCGAATCAGATCCCCATTTGCTGTGCTACAGTTATGTCCAGCTACCGGAGGGAATCGAAGAATCGCCCAGTTATAAGACAACATCGTCGGTATCCTCCACGTCCACGTGTTCCTCGTTTCGCGCATCGGTGCTTAAAAGTGTCTGCCGGCATAGGCGTCATCTACGTCTCGAGTCTCTCCGTACTCTCATCTTGGCCGATAATCTATTGACTCGCATTCAACTTTCTACCGACGATGCCTCCACTTTGTTCAATGAGACCGAAGATGCGGACTGGAGTGTCTTGGGTGTGAATAAATCTAAAGTGATATTTCCAAATCTCTCCATGCTGGATATGACTAACAATTGCCTGAAGGAGATACCCCCTTCCCTGCACGAGCTGAGCAGCCTTTCCGTATTGAATATTAGTGGCAATGTGAATATAACCGAGTTGCCTCCGCATCTGGGACTGCTCTCCAGATTGTGGAATCTAAACACTCGCGGATGTTTGCTGCAGGAACCATTGCGCTCAATGATCGAGAGCAAAAAGCACAAAACTATGGACATTGTTGGCTATCTGAAGTCAATCTATGAGGATGCACAACCCTATGCTAGAATGAAACTGATGGTGGTGGGTGCAGCGGGAATCGGCAAGAGCACCCTATTGGATCTGTTGCGTCAGGGCGTGGGTTCGGGCTCAGGCGCCAGTGCATCACAGCGCTCTTCGTGGGCCAGCGAGAATCATTGGGCCAAGAGAATGGGTCATTCGCGAAGCACTTCGCGTTCGCATCGCGCCAATCCCAACATTTCTACAGTCGGCGTTGATATTGGCACTTGGATATGCGAGAAGAGAAAACGTTCACCTGGCTATCATGGTCCTGTTGTCTTTCGAACTTGGGATTTTGGTGGCCAGAAGGAGTACTACTCAACGCATCAGTATTTTCTGTCCAAGCGCAGTTTATACTTGGTATTATGGCGAATTACCGATGCAGCTCACAAAGGATTGACCGATCTGCTGCAGTGGCTCATCAATATACAGGCTCGAGCACCCAACTCGCCGGTCATCATTGTGGCCACGCATTTCGATTTGGTGGGTGAATCTATCTCTGCACAACAAGCGGAACATTTTCAGCAGCTTATTCGAGAGAAATTCATCGCCATTCCAGATGCAGAAAAGATTGGTTTACCACGTGTCATTGATTCCATAGAGATTAGTTGCCGGTAAGCACTTTGGATACGATTGGTTGATGAAATTTAATTAATTTGTTTTATTCTTAGCACTTTGCACAACATTCATTTACTGGCAAATATTATCTACGACACTGCCATGCAATTGCGATCTCCGGGCTCCAAGGAGCCCATGTTGCTACAAAAGATTCCCGCCAGTTATATTGCCCTGGAAGACATTGCCAATGTAATTGCTTGCAATCTGCGTGCCTCTGGGCGTGATCCTGTCTTGGATGGGGAGCAATACAGACGTCTGGTGACAGAGCAAATGCGAGTGCACAACTACAAGGGATTCAGGGATGCTGCCGAATTGCAACAGGCCACCACTTGGTGTCATGATAATGGAGTTCTGCTTCACTATGATGATGCCACATTGAGGGACTTTTATTTTCTTGATCCCCAATGGCTGTGCGATATGTTGGCCCATGTGGTAACTGTGCGGGAAATCAATCCCTTTGCTCCAACGGGCGTGATGAAGTTGGATGATCTCCAGTTATTGTTTCGCAGTGTCCATGCTCATGTGAATGGGAATCGTAGGTAAAGAGAAAGCAAATTAGAGTACCTAATTGTGTCTTCTATTGTAATCAATTTATCCTTTATAGCTATATAGTTAACCTGTTGAACAAATTCGAAGTGGCACTCACTTGGGACTCACGCACTCTATTAATACCATCCCTGTTGCCGGTGCAGGAGGGCGTCACTCTTAGTGCGGGGACCACTGTAAAGTTATCTCAGCGTTCTCGTTCTCGGCATGTTGGTTGCTCCGTATCGCAAGAGTTGAACTTGAACAATTTGATATACGAACAGTGTTCGCCAGGCAATTCACCGAGCAGTCAAGGTCTTAGGCGAATACTCTTGATGACGTATTTTCCCTCTGGCTTCTGGTCTCGTCTTATCACACGTATTCTGGCTGACGAGCAAATCATTGAGGCTATACGAAGTGTTTATGTAACTGTCCAAGATGTGAGTAGAATAAGCACTATTAAGTTTGAGTGATTTCAATATTGTCTCTATGGTTTATAGAAATACTTGGACTTTGATTTGCGTTCGTCATTGGAACAGGATACCCAATGGAATCTTTGGCAGACGGGTTTGGCTCTGTATTATGGCAATGTATTAATCTTTAAAATCTGGGAAGTGCCATTTCAAAATACTGAGCGTACGCAGCCTTTTCGCACGGCTAGCAATCGTTTTAAACTCAAACTGGATGGCATTTGGGGCGATGTCAATTTGAGTTCTTCAAGCATTCTGGAAGTTTACTTTCCTTTACACCAAATGACCATCTCCCATGAGCTGGATAATAGCGAAAGGGAGTTGCTCGCCGAGTTGAAGCCTCAAATGTCGGCCGTGGCTAAATTGTTGGCCTTAACTGTGGATCACATTGATCTACTGCTGGAAGATTGGTATCCGGCTTTGGGTACAAGATTTGTGCACACTTCGGAAGGTCGATTCCTAATAACCCGTCTTGTCTTGTGTCCACGATGTTTGCGAAAGCTGCAGATGCAGAATAACGGTGAACCGCCCGTGGATCGAGATTTACCTGCTTCAGGCATGGGCTGTCATAGGCCCAGTCGCAGTGGGAAGCGTGGTGGGCCTAGTAGTGCTTACTTTTTGCATGGAGCTGGCGATCCAAGTGAAGATGGCGGCCTAAATGTGTTTTCCGCTTACTTAAATGCAACAGCCAGGCGAGAACGACGTTCAGAGGATTCACTAAATGCAGGATCCGACGCAGATTCAGGTGTGGGTCCTGATTCGGCTGATTCATCACGCAATACATCTGTAGATGGCCATCCAAATTATCATCTGCCAGATAATTCAAATGTCTGTTACGCTTGGATGATTGAGGAGTGCATTTTATCCGTTTACAATCAAAGCAAACTCAGTTGTCCTGTTCATCTGGAGCAGTCGATGGCCCAACTGGCTCCGGATGTAATTTTTGCTGATATACCAGAGAAATATACGATTCCATCGGAGTGTATTATTAAGGGTTCACTTTTGGGCCGTGGAGCTTTCGGCTTTGTTTTCAAAGCAAGCTGCAAGTTACGTGGATCCTTCAAACCAGTCGCCATGAAAATGCTACAACCAGTTCCACCAGGTGCAAGGGCCAAGGAGGTGAGTTTTATAAATTAACAAAATGAATTTGTATCCTGGAACTTTATTCTTTTGCTAGAGTGCATTAATGGCTTATAAAGTGGCGTTGGGAAAATGGGATCGGGATCCATTGCAACACTCCTGCAAGGCTTATTGCACAGCACGACAGGAATTGGCTGTACTGCTTACTCTAAAACATCCGAATATTGTTCCATTGGTGGGAATATGTATTAGACCGTTGGCTCTCGTCCTTGAACTGGCACCGCTGGGCGGTCTTGATAGTTTACTGCGTCAGTATCGCCGCAGCGGCGCCCACATGGGGCCACATACATTCCAGACACTTGTGTTGCAAGCAGCACGGGCTATTGAGTATCTGCATCGGAGAAGGATTATCTATCGGGATTTGAAGTCGGAAAATGTACTCGTTTGGGAACTACCGCAGCCACACACCGAAGATAATCCACGGAATCATGTGCATATCAAAATTGCAGATTATGGCATTAGCAGGCAGACAGCACCAAGTGGAGCCAAGGGTTTTGGAGGAACCGAAGGTTTTATGGCCCCCGAAATCATACGCTACAACGGCGAGGAGGAGTACACAGAGAAAGTGAGTAGTTTTCCTAGTAAAAGTTGGGATAATCCCTTATCATTTACTCTCATTTTTTACAGGTGGACTGCTTCTCCTTTGGCATGTTCATCTACGAGAACATAAGCTTGCGTCAGCCTTTTGAGGGTTATGAGTCGATTAAAGAATGCATTCTCGAAGGCAGTCGTCCAGCTCTGACACATCGCGAGACACAATTTCCCACTTGTTGTCTTGACCTAATGGTTCTTTGCTGGCACGAGCAGCCTCGTCGTCGGCCCACTGCCAGTCAAATTGTCTCCATACTTAGTGCTCCAGAGTGCATTCACCTGCTTGATGTAGTTGCTCTACCCCACAGCGAGAAAGTTGTCTGCGGTCTCTTTTATAGCCCAATATGTGGAGGTGACGAGGAACGTTCTAGTCTGGAGTTATGGCTCCCATCCTTTGGATCTCGCATTGATATTTTGGATGTCACACCTGGTGGCAACTTGGTGCAATGCAGCAGCATCAGCTGTGCTTCTCAGACTCAGATGGTGCCGCCGGCAAAGACGCCACCCGAAAGCGGGCGTGCCCGATCTGGCCATCGTCTGCCCAAAGTTAATATGCTTTGCTGCTGTCTAGTGGAAGAGGCCATTTGGATGGGCGATGTGTCTGGCAATTTGCATGCCTATAGTACAGTCAGCTATGAGCATTTGTTTTCCTACATGCTCGATCCGGCTATTAAATCTGCTGTGATAAGTCTAGTCTATATGGAAGGAATAGCCCGAGTTGCTGTCGGGTTACACAATGGGCGAGTGTTTCTAGTGGATGCGACACTGGTGCCAAGTAATTGTGCATTTGCCGAAGGAAGTTTCGTGCTCACCGAAATTTGTTCTGGCTTTGTGTTGCATGCGGCCTGCTCAGTCTTAGTAGATGGGTGAGTTTAACTATTTGATTGGAGCTTTTTCTGATTATTTAATTTAATTTTCATTCATTCCAGCAATTACGAGTTGTGGTGCGGTGAAATAGCCGGTAAAATGAACGTCTTTCCCTTAAACGAGTCCGGCGTATGCGGTCATCAGGCTCTCTGCCACAGCGAAGAACCCAATCTGATTGAGGATGTTAAGGTCACTCGACTCTGCAGTAATAATAGTCATGTGTTTAGCTGTCTCTATCCTGGATGCATGGTTTATCAATGGGGTGTTAGTTCAAAACGGATTGAAAACAAATTGGACTGTTCAAAACTGTTGCCCTGCTCCGAGTCATTGCAGAGTATTGCCCTTGACGAGCATGTTAGCTTGATCAAGTGTCAGATATCGGCGTTGGCGGCCCACAATACAGAGCTATATATTGGCACTACTTGGGGTTGTCTAATCGTGGCCGAATTACAAACACTGCGACCGATCAGTGTATTCCGACCATACGAAAATGAAGTAAGAAATATGCCATTTATATATCTATTTGAGAGTTACTTACACTTACCTTTTGCAGATCAAGGCTATTGTAACTGTGCCCAATGGCAGCGTATCATTAATTGCCACCATTGGACGACGCTATCGATCACTGATCTCACGCTATGTGGATATGGCCGAGACTTCTGGCCAGTGCGCTTCTACAGTGAGTACACCCACGCATGGTGCTGCTAAATCCTTGCCGCCAACTGATGTGGACAATAACATTCATTGTCTACTGTGGCGCGCCAAGAATTGGACCTAAAAATCGGATCTCAGTTGACCCAGGGGTGCAATGTTGTTAATAATAATCGTATAAATTTATTTAATCGGATAATCAATTTCATTCCATTTCTGATAATAAACTTTTACTAATTAACTGTCTGCCATAGAAGCTATCGACATGGATGATTGGCGACTGCGCGAATAGATTGAGGCAGAGTTCTTGAGCACTCGCACATAATTGTTAAAATTGAGGACGAATTTCAATTCCTCCTTAAGGGCATCACGCAATGGCACCCGATGATGTCGAGCCTTTTTAACTACAAACACAGCCCAGCCTATAATGCCATAGATTAGGGCACAGCAGCTGCCCACACATAGCACAAAGAAAACACCCTGCAGATTATTCATATCCAAGGGCGTGGCATCGGGTGTTTCCTCCTTGGTTGCACAAATTCCAGTGCCCACTTCATTCCACCATTTGTTCTTCATCTTTTCCAGTACACCCTGCTCCTGGAGCTCTATTACTGCAAAGTTTAACTTGTCACGATATGGCCAATCTGCAGAATATTTTCAAAATCTATAATAATCAATTATTAAAGCGTTGATCACACCTACTTTTACGCATGGCTATGCCATAGCCCTTCTCGTCTAGGGCATCACCGATCTTTCTTAGATTACATTCACGTTTTGTATTGTATTCAATGGAAGTGGATTCCATTAGAAAAGCATATTTCTGGCTATGTTTAACTCTGCGTACGCCTTCTTCGTTGTCTTCTGTGAGGAGATCTGGATTTTCCATCATAAATTTATTCATTTTCTGATACCGTGCATCCTCCGATGCCTAGAAGTAGTTGATAGTTTAGTTCAAAATTTACTTTATTATTATAAACTTACCATAAAGAAATTTCTAGTAGAACCTGTACGCTTGGCTCCATATACCACTCCATCTTTATTATCAACTAAATCGTCCACACTGTCGATCAAACTTTGAGGATTCTCGATGGTCAAGAAGGCAGCTAAATTAGCAGTATACGAGGATACCACAATCAAAGTGAAGAACCACCAGAAAGTGCCCACTGTACGAGTCGATAAGGCTCTGAAAAACAAAACAAAACCAAACATTGTTAAATATGGAAAATTTGTTTAGTTTTTCCTCCTACTTGGGCCCAATTTCCGAGCCCTGTTGGAGCAGAGCACCAGTTGTAAACCAAACCGAATTGCCCAAGGTAAATTGATTTTCTAACTCTGTTGGTTCTTCAATACAAGGATAGGGATTATCCCATTCACTTGGCGATAGTCGACCCAATATAAAGAAACTCAGCGATACAAAGAGAAACGAAAATCCCAGAAACCACCAAACATCTTGAGAGAACGGATCCATAAATGTAAAAAGGTCTGGTTGGGCTTTTTGAGGTTTCAAATAGAGTATGGCGATGCCTAAACAAATAAAGTATAAAATTTAATTAACAAAATTTCAAGCCACAATAAAACATTCTAAACATACCCAGATTCATAAAGGGAATTGTAAAGTCGACTGCCTCTTCACGTTCTGATGTAATTGTTAGATCAGTGACAGCCAAATCGGCACGCTAATTATGGAAAAGTATATCAGACCTATATATAAGAATATTCTTTTTCGATTTTTGAGATTTTTTTCTTACCCCCATCATAATCTCTCTCAACATGCCAGTAGATTCATTAGTTGATTTGTTATATGATCCATAGTTATTGCCGCCATTCACAAATGTATAGTTAAAACCCAATTTATCTGCCAGCTCTTTGATTAAATCAATTCCATAGCCTTCGTATTGGTTATTTCCTTCCAATTGCTTATAGGATTCCACCAATTGGGCATAAGGTTTGTTCTAAAAATCTTTCATAATTAGTAGTTCATAAAATTAACTTGGTTATTAATCTTTACCGGCACATGAAGCAATATTATAAACGTTTTATTGGCCAGCGAGTTATCTATGGAATCGAATTGAGAATTCGTGGGCTTCAGACGTTGAGGACGAAATTCACGCTGTTCATCCCATGTGCCCACCTTGACAATGCCCGATGGTTGCAGTTCAATGACATCCAAAAGATAACCCTTGCGTATATTCCCCTCAAAGAAAATGGGTCCGGTCAGAAGACGATCCTTTAGGCGTAGCTAAAATGTAATTTAAAACAAGGATATTTCTGATATTCATGGGTTATATATCTTATTCAATTCACCGTTCGCATGTAGTTCTTGAAGGACGAACCATCATCTCGTACACTTTCCGAGCGTTGTGAACAATTCTGAGCAACTGGCTTGAAAGGTAAATTTTTTAAAGTTTCGGCAAATAATTGCACAGCATCGTAGGTAAGAGCCATCTCCACAGTTATTGGACAAGAACCTTTTAATCAGAAATAATTCCATATATAGTATTCTTTGTAGTTAAATTAAATTTGTTTATTTTTAATACCATTACGAAACTCATCCTGATCATTGGAATAGCCAAGTTTGGTAAGCAACTCTTTAATGGCCATTTTCTCTGGTGAAAATAAGCGAAAAGCTGTTATATTGGCTTCACTGTACTTGTACTCCTCCAGATCGAATGAATGAAAATCCAAATTTCCAATTATATAATTATAATCCTCAGTAAAGATTCCCACTTGTTGAGCCTAGGAAATTAATGTAAGTTGTTTATGTTTCTCTTAGTTTTCCATATAGTAAATGAAACTTACTTGATTTAGAAAATCGGGCATCGTATCACTGGAACCAACAACAACAATTTGATTGTCTGAAGATTTACGAACACGTCTCAAGATTTGCTTATAATTTCCATCCAATTGCATGTCATAGCGTAGAACAGTGATAACAGGACCATTCATACCAAATAAGGTGGTTAGCTCATTCAAGATGTTCAAGTAGTCAGCTAAAATTAAGATAAAAATATTAATTTTTCACTGACTAAGCAGACTTGCTTACCCGATTCGTAAAGGAAAATGAAACGCGACCAATTAAAGGCAGTTATAACACTATGCAAAGCCTTGGCCAAGTCCTTGGGATGTGGATGCAAATTGAAGCCCTCTGCTAATTCACTCATATGCGAGTAGATATGGGGAATGTCCATGGCATCGCATATGGACATCAAATGCAAGGCCGAATGATGAGAAGAGGGCCCAAATACCCCAGCTATGCCAGTCTGTTTAATTCAATATTTAATTTAAGTAGACACTATTGATCTCTTATATATTTTACCTCCAGCATTCTGCATAGTTTGCCATAACTTTGATACGCATCACCGTAATTAACCTCGGCCTTCAAGGATGACAGGGATGTGCCTATTTCTTGATTGGCCACATTGATGGCATGATCAAATATAATGTTCATGGTCTCAGTATTCTGATCGGTGAGGAGACCTATGCCGGTTTGTTTGTAAACAAAAAAATTGAACTTGTAAACAAATGCTTTTTGTATATGTATCTCATTAACACACTGTCCCATTCGGTTTGAGAAAGCAAAACAAACAAATAATAAAACTCAATTTTATGAGCTTTTCGCGTTGATGGAACGCTCAGCATGTTCTCTCATTAAAAACAAAAAGTTTAAAAATAAAACTCTTGAATGTTTTTAAATAGGTTATACACACTTTTTTCTTTTTTTTTGGAATATGTATTCTCGAAAAGAAAAATACTTACCAATTGGAACACTTTCGGAGTTCTGAAAACTATTATAGCCTCCGCCATAGTTTTCGTATTGACCATAAATAGTTGCGATTTGTAAAAAAATAAATATATAAGTAATGCTTTTATCAAGCATTTTGTTCTCGTTTTTTATTTTTATTTATATATATATTTTGATATGAACATTAAAGCAAGAAAACAATATTTTTCCAATTTTATTGTCCTCACTTGTTGAGCGAATTGTTAGAACTGAAAACTTGATCGAATTGACAATTTGGAAAATATGATTTTTGAGTGAAAGCTTAAGTGGAAAAGCTTAATCCTCTCTGGATATATTTTCCTCAGAATCCGTTTCGAGTGACTCTATGGACTGTGAAGAGTTGCGACTGCGGGAATAAACCGATTGGGCACTTTTTAGAGCACGTTCATTTTCCGAAAAACGAACCACAATTAAAAACTCCTCGACCAGGGCATCACAGAAACGTACCTGATTAAAAGAATAATATAAATATATTTGGATATACTTTCAATTTCACTCTTTATACCTCATAGAATTTGGCTTTTTTGAAGACAAATATGCACCAATACATAATGGAGAGTAGAATAGACAAAATTGTTCCAATACCCAAGACGACATAAATACCCATAAGATTATCGACACCCAATTCTGAGGGACCATCATCGGTGGCTTTTTTCTAAAAATAATATCAAAAAAACAAGTTATATACAAAATTGAATGCAATAGTCTTTAGACTTACACTGCAAACACCAGCTCCAACTTCATTCCACCATTTGTTTTTCAATTTAGCCAAAACACCTTGCTCCTGAAGCTCCAATAGAGCATTATTGAATTTATCTCGATAGGGCCAATCTATGGAATCAATAATTTGAGTTGAGTTGGTAGATTATTTTGGTACTTACTTTTTATCATTGCTATGCCATAACCCTTTTCATCGAGAGCTTCGCCAACTTTTGTTAGATTGCAATGCCTTACCATGGTGTACTCAATTGAAGTGGATTCCATTAAGAAGGCATAATCTCGTCCAGCTTCAACCTTAGAGACTCCCTCCTGATTGGTAGCAACTAACATTTCTGGATGGCTCATCAAGTATTCGTTCATTTTCATATAAGTGGGATCCTCCGAAGTCTGATTTATGAAAATTCAATTAAATTTTACTCTCTTTAGACTTTAATTTTAGTTACCAAAAAGAAATTCCTAGTAGATCCCTCCCGTTTTGCTCCATATTGTACACCATCTTTGTTTTCGGCCAAGTCGTCCACATTGTTAATGGGACTTGTGGGATATTCAATTGTCAAAAAGGCAGCCAAATTGGCAGTATACGAGGAGACCATGATCAGTGTGAAGAACCACCAAATAGCCGAAATCGTACGAACACTTAAAGCTCTGCGAATGGTAATAAATGTAGGTATAATTCTTCTAATTATTGATCATACTTTGGTGCAATTTCCGATCCCTGCTGCAGTAGGGCTCCAGTTGTGAACCATAGCGAATTATTTATGCTACACTGATTCTCCAGTTCTTCGGGCTCTTCAATGCATGGATATGGATTATCCCATTCGGTGGGCGAGAGGCGACCCAGTATAAAGAAACATAGAGAGACACCCAGATAAGCGATGCCCAGATATAGCCATACTTCCTTGGAAAAGGGATCCATAAAGGAGAAAAGTGCAGGTGGCGCCTTTTGTGCTTTGACATAGAGAATGGCAATGCCTAAAAAAACCCAATAAGATAACTTGGATCAACGTTTCTTGCATATCTAATTTACCCAGATTCATAAAAGGTATAGAAAAATCAATGACTTCTTCCCGTTCCGATGTTATGGTCAAGTCAGAGATGGCCAAATCAGCTCGCTAAAAAGTATAGTCATTAGAAGATCATTTAGTTTTCATTTCAGTTTCAAACTTACTCCTTCGACTATTTCTTTAAGCATGCCCGTTGTGGTATTGGTGGTCTTGTTAAATGAACCATACTCACTGCCGCCATCCTGGAAGGTGAAATTAAAGCCCAATTTATCGGCCAATTCCTTGATTAGATCAACACCATAGCCTTGATACTGATTATTGCCAATTAGAGTCTCAAAAGTGGTCACCAAACTGGCATAAGGAGGAGTCTGAAAATAAGCTTCATGATATTTGTTAACTTCTCTTGTTTTCACATTAACTTACTGTCACAGAGATAAGAACCTTAAAGGTCTTATTTACCAATGAACCATCGTCAAGTTCATTATAATTGATTACTGGTGGCGGACGCTTAAATTCGAATTCCTTGCCATCCTCCCAAACTCCAACTTTGACCAGACCACCGATTTGTAGCTCAATGACATCAAAGGTGAAACCTTTTCGCCGATTGCCCTCAAAGTAAACTCGTCCCGTCATGGTTTTATCTTTGATTTCCAGCTAAATAGATTATTCGAATAATTAAGAGTTTCTTTTTAGTTTTTTTTTTAACTTACCGATCGCATATAGTTTCGAAAAGTAGACCCATCTGGCTGGACATTATCATGTCGTTCGGAACAGTTTAACATTTGTGGCTGATAAGGCAAATGCTTTGTGGTCTCGGCAATTACACGGATTGCATCATATGTCAGAGCCATGGCCAGGGTAATGGATGAAGATCCTGTACAAAGAGTTCCATGTAGTTTGTTTCCAAATATCTTTAGAATATCTTTAGCTTTACCATTATTAGTTGACTCACTCTCGCCAATCTCTTGATGCAATAACTCAACAAGATTTCGTACTTCTTCCTGATCGGGTGAAAACATTCGTAGGCCAGTGATATTGACCTCACTGTGCTTGTATTCCTCCAGCTCGAATGTGTGTAGATCCAGATTACCAATTATATAGGTGTAATCCTCATTCATAATGCCGACTTGTTGGGCCTGACGCAGCAGCTCAGCCACCCCCTCCGTAGAGCCAACAATCACAATACGATTGTCCTCCGATTTTCTTATACGTCGCAATACTGACTTGTAATTGCCATTAAGATTCAGATCAAATCGCAATACCTTAACGACAGGACTCTTTCTGCCATAACGACTCATCAGATAATCCAATATCGTTAAGTATTCAGCTAAAATGGAGACGAAATTAGCTCATGGAAAGGTCAAGTAAAGGTTACCTACAGGATTCATAGCAGAAGATGTAACGTGACCATTGAAACTGTTCAATAATATCGTGCAAGGCATTGGCAATATCCTCGGGATGGGGATGCAAATTGAATCCATCGGTCTGTGAACTCCACGAGAGATGTGGATATATAAAGGGTATGTCCTTGGAGTCGCAGGCATTCAGCAGATGTGCGGAAGTATGTTTGGCAGATGGTCCAAAAACTGCACCCACTCCACTCTGGAGGAAACAATTTTCATTTCAGTTCCTTCGACTTGGAATTTATTGAAGTTACTTGTTGCTTACTTGCATTAGTTTGCATAGTTGGCCAAAGGCTTCCACTGAATTGCCATAGCTGGTCATTTGATGTGTCTCTCCCACTAGCGGGACACTCAGCTCATTGTTTACCACAGAGATGGCATGATCAAAGGTTCGACGGATCCTCTCCGTGGCATCGTCTGTGATAAGGCCTTTTGTTGTTGTTTGTTTCTCGTGAGTATTGAGTGAAAATGTGATGCATGATAAAAGCTTACCTATACGAATTGCTTGATTGCTGGCAGGGCTATACGAGTTACCTGCATAATATTGACTCTGTACCCCAATCGACCATAATAGAGTTGGGAACACTAACCAAAACTTCATTTTATACACTCTAAATTGAATCACATTCCCTTAAAGAAATTCATATATGTATCTATATATAAGTATATATATATAGACGTTTCTATAAATACATATATTTAGTTCACCCACTGAAAGAAAACTCTTCTTGTCCCGCTGACAGCACGATCACAACTGCTCGAAAAGTTTTCCAAAATCTCATTTAGTCATATTTTTTGGGGAAAAGCTTTCCAAAAATTGAGTAAAAATGTTTCTTCCTCTTGTTCTTTGATGATATTGTACATTAACATTTAATTGGGAAAATTATCACAAATATAAATAGTTTAAATCTACCAAAAATACATAGACTTATTTACAATAAATGGAAAATAATATTAAATTAATTGAAATTAATTTTTTTTTTGGCACAATTCAAGGAAGTTCATTTCAATACAGTTTCGAATGGAGTAAACTAGAAATAGATAGAGAGAAATAGAGTTTATCATATGCATAGGAATTCTTTTGTATATCAAAGTGCAGTCCCTTCGAAGAAAATGTAAGTTAATTGGAAAGACAATTGAAGTAGTAGTCGATGGGTTGTTGTTGTTGTTATGGATACCCCCAACTTCCAAAGGCATAAATCACCATTAATTAAGTGCTAGACTATTTGGTTCAATTGAAGTGCATTGCAGTTGTTGGCCCAATACACTTAAAGGCGGCAACGACATCGACGTCGGCGATGACTAGTTGGAAGATAAGACCAGATGCAGCTGTCAAGCCAAGACATACTTCTAATCAAGTGGCAAGTGCCCAAAGTGGAGCAATTGCTATATATCGTAGGGAGGAATGACTGCAAAGGAGTTGCATACCATTACTCACCATCGGACCATTCCATTTTCATTGCCATTCTCAGTTGACTACCAAACACTGCATTTTCGATGCGGATTCATGGGTGTGCCGGCTGCACAGTGGAACTCTCTGGCAAAATCATACGAGTTGGACAATGTTCCAATGACACGAAAACGTCCTGGACTATGTATGGCCGTGTTGAGTTTATTACGTATAGCTTCCGGCCGCATGGCTCCACACCAAACTTGGCCAAAGTTCAGGAAAAACAATTGTGGCCCCGTCATATTCATGCCCGGCAGCATCTCATCCTGTGCCTCTTCCGGGTGTTCGTTTTGCCAACGCTTGTAAGCGTGAAATGCCTGTCGTAATCCTCCATTGTCGGCAATGTTTTCGCCTGGTGAATAGAAAATGTTATACATATTCGTTTACTCCTCCTCGGCCTCCTCCTCCGCCTCACCACTCACCCTGCGTACTCTCGCCATTGAGAATAATGCCCACCTCCTCGACTGTGTAGTTGCTGTATTGAGCAATAATGCAGCGGGCACGTTCATCGAAACCGCGTATCGAGGCATCTGTCCACCATTTATGAATGTTGCCATTGCTGTCGAAGAGACGACCCTTATCATCGAACCCATGGGTTAGCTCATGTCCAATGACCACACCTATACCGCCAAAGTTCAAGGATTTGGGAAAATGTCTATGATAGAACGGTGGCTGCAGAATTCCAGCTGGAAACATAATCTGATTCTTGTTCCTGCTATAGTACGCATTCACAATAGCCGGAGCTGTCTGCCAATTTGTCTTATTCACTCGCTCATGTAGTTTCGCCTGCTCTGTCCTGGCCGTATGCAACAGGACATTCAAGGTATTCTCAAAATATTTATCCGGATGGATATCAATGCCGGCATATTTCTCATTCAATTCGGCAGCATTGAGAATAAAATCCGGATAGCCAATTTTCAATGACATGGCATTTACTTTGGCCTCAGCCAACTGTTTGGTGGTTTGATCCAGCCAATCGGTTGTCTTTAATATATCACGGAATGCCTGCTGTAGCTCATGGGTCATGCGTAGGGTATCCCGTTTGCTATTATCATCGAAATAGCGTCTAACAAACATGGAGCCAACTGCCATGCCCATATTTGTGTTCACCTGGGCAATGCAAACCTTCCAGCGTTGAGGACTCTCCTCCCGACCAAAGAGCGAGTGATAAAAACTCTGCTTAATGTCATCGAAGCGATCGTCAACATTATTGATGCGATGCCGCACAAAACGCCACATCATATAGTTGGCTATGTGTCGGGGTTCCGATTCGGCTAGTAGGCCAACCAATTTCTTCATATAGTCCACAGCATAGATGACCACTTGCTCGGTGTCGTGTACCTCTCGATTCTGCAGGGTTTTCAAGTAATTGACCCATCCAATTTGGGGAACTGTCATCTGCAACTCTTGAAGGGTCATGCGCTTGTAGAGCTGCAGTAAGTAGGGGAACAATTAGTAGAGTCCATTAGATCTAAGTTCATTCTCACCTTTGTCACATTCAGTCGCTGCTCTGCTGGTGCAGTTATGGCTGCCAAACGCTTCTCAAAACTAATCACTTCGGTGGCAACTTGCTGGGCATCGGTTTTCGATGCTCCCATTTTCTGCATCACCTCGGACATGTAACGTTGATAGGCCAATAGATATTTGGCATTACTTTGCTGTAGAAAATACTCCCGAGTGGGCAAACCGAGTCCTGTCTGATCGAATTGTATGATATTCTCCTCGGAGTTTTTAATATCGGCTCCCACCCACTGGACAATCAGTATATCATTGTTATAGCGACGCAGTGTGGCCGCCAGATGTTGCCAATTGAAATTTTCGGAATTCCATTCGCGATCCAGCACTGGCCAACCACCCAATTGACGGATCAATGTATGCAGAGGTTCCAGACCTCGACTGGCCAATAAGTGGCTATTGACACAGGATTTGTATAGATTCTTAGCCTTAACTTGGGCATCATGTATGGGTTTTAGATATTCATTTTGCTGATGAGCACCGCCAGTTTCCGGCTTGGAAACAACTGCCTCCTCCTCTTTGGACTTCTCACGTGTCGGCTCAATGATGCGCTTCCGTTTTGTGCCATTGGTTAAACGTTTGTAACGTACCAGAACCCGATTGAGTAGATGCCTTCTGCTGACAATATGTTGACGTAGTCGCTCTGCCTGATCTGCTTCCGTCTCGGGGTTCTGTTCGTTCAGACGGAAGAGATTATTGCGCACTGGACTCTTGTGTCCCTCGGGCACATTCTGCAATGGAGTATTCTTTTCGAGAAGATTTCGGAGAACAACATCGAGACTTTCGCGTAACATTTCAAAGGTATCGAATCCAGCCTTATCCTTGGGAATGGGATGAAGTCTCTCCCAGTTGCCGCAGGCAAATTTATAAAAATCAACACAGGGATCAACTTTCAAGTCCATATAACGTTGCATTGTCTTTGCCTGGGCCAGACGTATGTCCTCCGGAGTGCCCTGCTCATTCCAAAATGACTGTAATGCGGCTGTCGTTTCGCTAATTTGAGCAGCCAAATCCTCGGAGTCCTCTTCCTGCCTTTCAGCCTCACGTCGCTCCCGGCCACGACTTGACCAGTAGTTGGACAACTCTTGATAATGCTTGGGAATCACCTTTCTGTGTTTGGAGTACAACTCTTGGCGAATGTCCTCATCTTCTTCCATGTCTTCGTCATCTCGTGACTTGACTTGCCTGTCGTAATCCAAACCATTGCCCAGACATTCGCGCGGTGCGCCCAACGGTAGAAAGGATGTACGCGAATCCTTCATCAGGGTACTGCGTTCCTCTAGGTCCAAAGTCTCCCCATTGCCGTAGCGTATATTTAGACAACGTCTGGCCCGATTTGCCGCCTGCTCCTCCAACTGACTACGCTTGGCTTGAGGAAGCAAAAACTCATCGTGGATTAGTTCATTGTAGGTTTCTCCCTCCGGCAGCAGAGATTCGTAGTCCTCAGCATAGCCTGGCATGGCCCTGTGCTCCCGCATCCGTTGCTCACTTATTTGCAGTGCTGCCAGCATCCCATCCAAACGCATTAGAAGAATTAGCACCAATGTCAAAGGCAACATTACCACTGGAAGTAATATAAGCATTTTACAGCAGGTCAACCCAGGACACCATTGGACCCGTCCAGTTCTCTGGTTTACCCCCAATCCCAACTTAACACTCGGCGACGCATCGCGAGCCAACGTAGCCCCGGACCCGGCCCCGACCCCGGCCCCATGCACCATCGGCAGTGCCATCTTCAGTTGCTGGCTGTGGCGACTCATAGCGCGAAAAGCAAATTGAGACCGCCTCTGTGGCCTTTATACTTTAATTAAACGCAATTTTTTTTTCGTTTTTTTTTTTTGTGAAACTGGAAGCAAACAAGAGCCGAGAGAACCGAGAGTCCGAGACCGAGAGCTGATAGATCCGTACTGCGACTGGAGCTGGGGCAGAAGCATGGCTTTCGCAATGGTCAAACTGGACGGGCAATCACGGCGCGCGACATTCAATTGAGCAAACGACAAACGACGGCGCTTCAATGAATGAACCACTGTGCACTGTGTGTGTGTGTGTGTGTGTGGGTGTGTGTGCTGTTGCTGCGGGTTCCTCTGTTATGCTGATCTTCATTTAGATATATATTGTTGATCATTTCCAAAAATCTTACAAACTGTAGTACCTAATGGCATCACATTCTATATGTACGTGGATAGGTTACACCTTCGACCCATTAACCTCATTTGTCTATGCCATTGACAATAGTCTCCATTTACATTAATCCACTCTAATATCTGCCAATCAACAGAAATTAGTGTCATTATCACTGGAACAACAACAACAACAACAAGAATCGTCAGTAAGCAAAATTAAACTGCTCTGCATTGACCTCTACCTCCTGGCCCACCTCCATGAGTGGTGGTGGCTTCAAAACTAAATTCCGTCTAAATTCAATCAATTTAATTTAATTTCACAAAACAATTCTACAGACAAACAGACGGACAATCGCCGGACTGACTGAGTTACATATTCAGCTTTATGTTTTCCAATTGGCTCTACATGCTTGGAGGAGTATCAACAATAGGAATAGATTTGTATATGCAAAAAGGTAGATGAGAATCAGTTCCTCTACTACAACTGATTGCCATTTAAAAGAGAGACATTTCAATATCAATTTTTGAAATATTTTTTGGATAAGTTTTTATAAATAATTAAAGCGATATGTGATTGAATTTTAGTGCATTATGAAGAGTTGCCAAGGATTCTATGAGGAGTGGGGTGGAAGTGTTCTTGTAGTATTTTTAGAATACTCGGATCTAATTGTAAGCCAAAGACAATTTGTTTGATATTTTTTGGCAAGTTGGAAGTTAATCTTGTAATATCTTATGAAAACCCCAAACCTTTGGATCAATTACATAAAGGGTGTGACTTTTCGTGATGTAAGAAAGATGTCCCAAGAAAGAAGAAATCTCCTTCACTTTTTCCTTTCAGTTTACCTCTTGCAATAGGTCTTATTTATGCCAGCAGTATTTAAATTGGGTTAAATTAATTTTTTTTGCCTTTAATATACAAGGCAGAAAAAGTAAGTCTATAGAGCACGGTGTATGCAAACTATTTTAAAGTGAATTAAAGGTTCGTGAGGCGTAACTGAAACTGAATTTGACTCTCGGCATTGCCACACCGAAAAGGTGGAGGAAGGGACGCTTTGGGAGGGGGGGATTGTATTAGGCTAGGTTAGTATTACAAGATTATGCGGGTAATTGCCGGCATGCGATACCATCGACTATAATGTGCTGATGTGCCCCCTCCTCTCCAAAGCCTATTCCCTGCTACTGACGCACCTATTCTCTGGTCATACACTCCCCCTCTCCCTCTATCTCACCCTCGCATCACCCAAGGGCCCATAGAGCCAAGACCCCCAGGACAAGAGCATTGCTTTTGTTCATTTGAGTTTCATGAACAGCAAACACGCAGGGCGGGTGGGTACATTGTGTATATACACACACACACACACACACACATGTTGTAATCACTTTGAATTGCGACTATAACTACAAACATCAATACATATACATATGTAGGTATGCTAATTTTAGCCTTAAACCTTTTAATTAGCGACTATGACCGAGATTGACAAACACGTCACATACAATATGTATGCACACATATATCAATCTAGCTAGAATCTAGATATTTGTAATTGCAATATGTACAATGTGCTTGGTTCCTCAACTTGTATAATCTTGGTACGCCGATGGCTACTACCCAAGAGAATTGAAATTTTCATTGGGTATTCACTTGAACTCTGGTTCAAGATCATATACCGTTAAATGACCCAGTAAAACGAAATTGAAATACTATATAGACGATGATGCTGAGGCATCAGGTTTCACTAAAAGGTAAACGAACGAATTGTGATTCAATCAATTGTGCCAGAGATCTCAGAAACGTTGAGAGAGTCAGTTATATATGCAAAAGATTCACTCTTATAATAATTTGCAACTCGGCACATTTTGAATAATTAGTTGAGCTTATCAGTAAATGGGATTCTATTTCGCAAATAAAAATCGCGTAAATAAATCACAATGGAAATTTATATGCCTTCATTCTAATTAATTTCTACGAATTTGTTAGTACCCTAGCAGGAATTCGTTAAAAAACGCAAACTTAAATCTCTCTGTTTGGTTTAGGTAGACCTTTAAGTATGATTTTAACTTAGTTCTAAGAAGTAATTGCTTATGTCTTGCTTATAGCTTTTAATTGTATGAACTTGCTGTTCTAAAAAATAAGTAATTTTAAAGATATAATCATTATCTCAGTGACTTAGATAGAGAAGGCATTGACAACGTTTTATTCCTAGTTCAGAGCTGTCACAGAGACTTAAATATAAACGTATTTTTATGAATTTAAAAATATTGAAAATGGAATCCGCCCACTGGCCCACGGTTCAGTCAGACCACCAGGATTTTCTACTCACTAGAGCTGAGATACTTGTTTTGGCCACATGGAAATTTCACGGAAAATTGCAACGCAGCGAAGGATGCTTTATTATTTTATGAAAATTGTGGTTATTGGAACACAAACTATCTACGTTATCAACACAACAGGAATGCACTAGAATGTCAGGGCAAAAGTCCTTTGCCCTTTAGGAGCTTCGTCCTCAATTACACACCCTCTCTTGGGCCCTTAGAACTAAGTTGTCTTGAATCTTAAGAGTTATGCATTCAAAGTGGTTTAATTTTTTCTTAAATGCAATTCAATTCCGCATTTTTTCCAAATCTAATGACGTTAAAACTTGTTTTTACAATCAATGCAACTCATCGTGATGCTTGAAAAGTGTTTGTGGGTTTTTATTTCCTTTTTTTTGTCATAAATTTTCCAGAAACCGGTCGAACGTGGAATAATTGTTATTATTGTTTGGGTCGAACTTGACTGCAACGAAAACTCAATAAATTTTCTGTGGAAAATCTCTTCACACTTGTGACTTGCACTTTATGTCAGACACACTCAGTCACTAGATAGCACACACACACACGGATACACTCTTCCCTGTGCAAGTCCTTGATTTTGGCAGTATAAAACTTTGTGTGCTGCGATGCGTTAACATTACCGGCGAGTCTCGTTGACATTTCGAAACTGATTTTAAAAACAATTTGGAGAACTGTTGTTGATTTTGTACTAGGTACTTTTTACTTTGTGTTCCATGCAACGATGTTGCTGCAGCAGCTGCATCTGTTCGTTATCGCCTCGGAAGTGTTCTCGGGGATGTGTGGCTGAGATACGGATGCATCGCTTGTACTTTATAGAAACGGCTTGGGGCCATTAGTTTATCGTCGGAGTTTAATGGCCTCCGCACCACTAATCGTAATTGTCACTAATTGTGGTGTGTTTGAGTTAAAACCCGAAAAGTAAAAGTAAACATCTGCTTTGGAAATAGAGCTAATGCGGCCGACTTACCTGTCACCAACAATAACAGCAAATGCTTTCGATTTTTCAATTTAAGTTTTTCAATTTAATGACTTACCCAGCAAAGATTGTCTGTCTCTCTGTGTGTGAGTTTATGTCAATTACATTGTTGACAACTCCAGTGTAATTAATTAACATAAACACGACAATGTGCAGTTCATAAATCAATTCAATTCGCTTTGGTTTTAAACAATTTACACTCTCATATGTAGTTCCACTTGAGAACATTTCAATTTGCCATTTAAGCTGGACCACCACACCTACTAAAAATCAAAGCCTATCAATATATATTAACGCTTACACAGAGCCATTTGTCATTATTCACTCCACATTGATTGCCCAGAGTTATTTGTTCAATGGATTAATTTGTTATTGTGTATTTTCCATTGTTTATTATCACTGCTTTTGTTATTAGCTAATTTAATAATTTAGCACTTGCATATGGAGAGCAAATGGTTTATTAATTGTGGCAGACAGCAAAAGACGTTGCTCCATTCAAGTTGGCGCCATTCACAAAATATATACACACACACAAACATATATGTATACTATATTCCTTTTCTTTGGGGTTAAGGGGGTCACAGAGCCTTAGCGCCTGTGTGTCATCAGAAATGTGTTAATTACACAAGATATTATTATTGGCAAGTTTTACTTGAATGAAGTTATAAATATGTTCTCCATATATTTGGGAAGCCTTTGGCATTTATATACGAACTTTACTTAATTGAAGGGGGGAACTCATGGGAAACATTAGAATATTAATTAGTGAAGCAAAAGAGCAATTTTACGTTCAATTATGCATATGTTTATATGTGTGCCTAATCAAGTGGCAGACTAAACCTAGTTTGCAAATATAATAATATTCAATTAGAAGATAAATTCATTCTAACTTACTAACTTTTAAGGGAAGCCTATCGACAGTTTTGAATTTAAAATTTAGCGGATTTTGTCAAGCAATGCCATTATAGCGGTTTTTGACGTTGGGTATTTGATCAACGCTGTCAGATCTGATTATTGACATCTGGCAGCACTGTCACTTTTTTTTTTTTGGCGGCACGACTTTTCGGTTGTAAATTTATGCTTTAATTTCTGTATTTGCGTTTGGAGAAAAGTGATAATAATAATGATTGTGATTTTGGTATAAAGTTAAAGCTACGTGTGTTCATATACATATGTTTTTTTATTCCCCAAATCCGGAAAGGCATTGGGGCGAAGATTGAAAAACAAAATTGAGACACCTCGGTCCATGCGATGAGACATCTCTGGCGATGCAGTCGCCGGTTCCTTCAAGCAAAGTGAAAGAAATATCCATATGTAAATAGATATGTACTTTACATACATATGTAACTGTAATGTTTTTTGCTTATTTTTTTTTTGTTTGGTGTTTAGTGTAAACAAAGTGCAAGTATGCAGCCTTCGATAAATATTAATGGAAGAGAAATACGAAAATAAAGGAATGTAGCAAAACAAAAGTTGAGGTAAGTAAAATTAAAGTGTCTTTAATCGAACAAGTTATACTGTACTCTATTTTCTTTTTGATCCTCCTTTTAATGGTTCTTATAAGCTTCTATAAGTTTTCCTTCCTTTTGTTTATTTACGAAAGACAAAGATAAGAAACGCTCATAAATGTAAACAAGAGTGTGACCAGATGCGCGAAGTAAAAAAAAACGACCATTAAATATTTTCGAGTTTAAGCTTTAAACAGGTGAGTTTAAAACCCAATTTATTCGGTTGTATTCACACGACAATATTAAAAGAAATAATTATTAAATATGTTAATTTTTGCCAGTAAAATTAGAATTATTCCTTTTTTTAAATTCAATTTTTCCATAATAATTTAATTTCTTTATTCATCGATGATGATTAAGCTAATAATTGCAGCACATATGTATTTGGGTTTGCATTTTCACCACATTCCACCAGTTGCATTTGCAAAAAGTGTTTCAGCCATATTAATTAGCCATATTAAATTATAAACTAAAGTGTGCAATTAATTTATTTCCTCTTTATTAGCTCCTCATTTCACTAATGCGTTCACTGGACTAAAACAATTCACCAATCATGGTAAAACATTTATTAGGCCAACTAATTATTTGGGGGGAACAGCAGGCAGACTGACAGACAGACAGACAAACACAACCAAACCGTTGGCAACGAGAGTGGCAAATATTTTGAATTGGCTAAAACGAATCTAAAATGAAACCAAAAGCCAAACAAATAAAACCTGATTCGTTTCCACTTGAAGCTGCGGGAGTTTGAGAATTAAACAAAAATATAATCTGGAAAATGGATCCTGGTAGAGCGCTTTATTACCCAAAATAAAATAAATTAAACAAAAAATGGGAAATATCGTTGCGGCCATTAGTTTTATGCTATCGATCATTGTCAAGTTGTGAGATAATTTGCAATAAATCTGTGCGGTATTTTAAAATGTACATACATATACATGCATATACTAGGGAGCGAGAGGGGCAACTGAACACAACATAAATTAGGATAATTACAATTGCACCCACAAGTGCCATTCGACTAGTGGAGTCTATTCACCCCGGGGACAGCAAGAATTTTGATTGCACAAAACACCAAAAAGGCGAAAACGGAAAAAATGTGGCCCAACCAGCAACCAGCAAATAACTATATTGCAAATTGTCAGCGACGGGCGCCCCCTCGATTGGTAATGGAAAATGGAAAACTGTAAACAGAAAATCTGAAATTCAAAATGGATCGCGTATTTGAAAATTAGCCAAAAGAAAAATAAATGCAAAATAAAAAAAACTGTGGCAATTACAACAACATCATTGGCAAGTGCCTGACTTGGCTTGGCCACAGAAATTCACAATTAGGAGCCGCCAAAGAATGGCTACAAAAATTATTTGGCAACTGACTTTTGCATATACCTTCACCCGATTGCAATTCCCCTCCCTCTTCAGATTGGTAACAAAACTTTATGTTTACTGAAAATTAGTTGCCCAAGTTTTTATACCCTCTAGTCAGAGCTTGTAAGACTGTATATAGATTTGTGTTCAATATCGATCTAAGGAATTCTTAAATACCGACAAAATGCTGTTTGTTGGAAAACGTGAAGTCGATCTATTAAAAGTTCATTGGTTCACAACATTCTTAATAGGTCCGGATTCAGAAAACTATGCAGGAAAGGGGGCTGATAATCGTTTGTAAACTTATTCTTAGAGTACAACCTATTCAATTAAAGGGTATCTTGTAAACGACTTGATTTCAATTGCAGAATTTTCTGATTTTGTTGAAATGTTTCTCCTTCTTTTTTTTGTTTGTGTGTTTTTGCGTATTAGATTTACCGTTCCCGCTGCAATTGCCAAACAAGCCAGAAACAAAATCAATTAAAACGAATCGCTGAAGCAAAGTTCCACCAACACCAAAAAAAAAAACAAAAAAAAACTAACTCCAATTGTGGCTCATTCATCCGTGACTTTGCACTTTGTCGGCGGCGCCTGCCTTATGGCTTGTGGTCTGACTCTGGTTCGGACAAAGACTCTGAAAGACATTTCAGACACATAGACCAGACCACCCGCCTAATCCTGTGAGGGTAAAGGGGGGCGAGGGAGTGTGAGGAGCATTGTGTGGAAGTGCTTTGGGCATGCGCGAAGGTGTTTGCTGTCTGAGCATTTGATATGCTTAATGTTGTCCGCATGCCGACCTATCCATTGGACGCTGTTGTTGTAGTTGTTATTGCCTTTGAGTGCAACAAGCTGGAGCTTAAGTAATTGATATGGCAATATATGCATGAACCTTATACCAATTGGAATTATGGCAAGTTGCGGGTTGATAACACGTTCAAAGTAATTGGCATCTAGTTGGGAAAACTACAAGCTAATCATATAAGATGGTTTGAAGCGTAATCTAGTGGTTGGACATTTATAGAAACAGAATCAAATCAGAGACCAATTATAGTTCATGCTAATTACTTACTAACATACATATATGTGTCTTATATTATAAAGAAACAAACATTATAAATTGGTTTAGAGGCCTAGTATATATTCGAAAGGCAAAGTAAAACTATACATTATTAAACACATTTTTAAAACACCTTTAAAATATTCTTTAAATTGAAAAGATTAAAGAGATTTTCAATTTTGAGGCGATTTTTAATGTGCTTCTGTCTTGGATAAAAAAACGTCGTCGTATCTAAAGATTAACTTTAATTTTCGATGAGATTCCATTGGAAGTAATAGTACTTCGAAATATTAAAAAGAACACTACATTGAAATAATTTATACGAGGTCTATTTTAAAAGGTAAGGACCTTTTCAATTTGGCGTGCAACTTTTGCATCGATTATGTTCTTTCAGTCCTTCGAAATTTTAAGCAATTCAATAATCAAAAAAGGCTCACAATTCCTTAATTACATACTTGTAAGACTTTGGAAAAAACCAGACCTTAATCACCACATTAATTCGACGACATTTTTTTCTATTCCCAAAACTGAAGGGTCTCATAAACTCAAAAACGTGTGAAAACTGTATTGCTAAAATATCAAAAGGCTATATCACAAAGTTAAGAAATTAACTTTTCTAAGGGTGACTACTCTAAAGTAGACACAATGGATATCTTAATATCTTCTCAGGTTACTTTTTGAACACACCTCGCAACCATATCTACTAAGCAACATCTCACTCAACTTCATAAGTTGTGTATTATAAATAAAAAATGATTATATATTGTTAAATAATCTAAGCGATTGTCTGATTAATTCTTGAGATTAAGTGTTTAATAAACAAAACCTTTATTTACTATAGTTGTACATTTTATTTACTTTGTGTAATTTTACTAACACTTTTTTATTTTATTGATTTTTCTTCCTCCCTTATTCTATGTTAACGAAAATGGCAAATAAAATTTCATTTATTAATCGAATATGCATGATTTATACACATAAAACTAAAAATCAGAATATGTACTTCTTTGCACAAACAAAAATACTTAATTAATTTCTATTTTTAGTTGGCCACACACATACACACGCACACACACACAAGCGCGCGCAGCCCTTTGCTGAATGTTGTGTTTATCTAATCTATGTGTATAATTTTGATTTTTCATTAACCAAAAATGAAACTAAACAAAACTTTAAATGGGCCAAAAACAAAAAGAAAAACACAAAAATAAAAGAAAAACAAAAGGCAAAGAATATTTTCGAGCATTCCAATCGATAGAGATGTTCTATTATACGTCATTCGTCCACAGCGACATACATGGCGCCGTGGCTTAGTTGGTTAAAGCGCCTGTCTAGTAAACAGGAGATCGTGAGTTCGAATCTCGCCGGGGCCTACTACTTGTGAAAAGTAGAAAATTCCTTCTTTTTTATTTTTTTTATATTTATTTTTTTTAAATTTATTTATTTTAATTACCTTTGATATATTTTTCTTTTGTTTCTCTTTTTTATTTAATTGAATTAGCGCCACGTGCTTCTTGCAATGTGTTTTATTTAGTTTGTCATCAAATGTCAGTCAGAATAGTGATGGAAAAGTGGTTTCCTTTTCGAATTATCTTTTAGATTTATTCAATGCTTTGCATATTAATATGCCAAACATTTCTTCTTTTTTTTGGGACACTTTTCATTATTTATGGATTTGTGAAGGTCACACGCTTGTGACAGCTAGACAAACGTTGGCTTTTGGCCTTATCTCGATAACTTATCATCCAGATAGAGAAATATAAATAAAATATGTATTTGAACTTCAAGTGTAAGACGTTTATTCATCTGTCAAAGTGACAATCTCACTTTCAAATCGAAATGGAGTGGGCGGTGGGTGTGGGTGTGGGTGAGGGTGTGGGTCTGGATCACAATATTTTAACAAAGGTCGCTTTTGTGTCAGAGAGACAAAAAAGTTTTTCATTGATTGATTGGGTTGACTGAAAGCCATACCATGCAACCGTTACCCATTTGACATCTGCCACTTTTCAAGGTTAATTAGCAAACGGAGATGTTAAGAATAGATATAAATTTGATATGCGATTTTTTTGCGGCAATGTTGACCCAACCGGCATTCTGATATTGCGGCAAAGTTCATGGCAATTTGTAGAGATTAGAAAAAACTAATTAGGCTAGCTCAAAATGCAAGTGCCAACTAGAAATATAAAGCAAAAGCAATGAGAGAAAAAAGTTGTAAAATTATAATTGTGGTTGGCTCTGGTTAGTAATTTCCATTTGCCTGGGGGCAAATGGAGTCCTGCAAGTTATCTTGCATCTCTGTTACTAATTGCCTAGAGTAAAATCGCGGGAACTTTCCCTCTTTGCTTTTAGTTTCTTTTCTCATTTAAATCCTATTAAAAACTTTGCCTTAAATTGCAGTCAATTGATTGCTTTAATCGTTTTGCATAATCTACTTATATTAACAAGCAATTACTAGTAATCACAGCATAGAAAATCTGTTGTTACACACGAAAGTGTGAAAGTCTGTCACAAACAAAAAAATTGCATATTTGCAATATCAGTTTAATTGAAACTGAAAACTCAACTGAACATTGCGACACGTTTAACCACATTAGTGACGGGTGTGACAAATTGTGGCCAACAACAAGCATAACCACCTCAATTATCTAGCACAAACGCATGCGTGATTGGGGCACGTTGCGTATACGCAATCTCAGGGGCAGGCCAAAAAACCAGTTCTCTCAATTTTGCAGTTTATTTCATGGAGTGACGGAAATATTGGTGAATGCAACCAGTGGTTAAAAGTCAGTGTCATGGTCTGCAACACTCAATGCTAAATGGCGTGAAAATTTGTTTAACTGTGAGTGTGTGTGTGTGTGTGTGTGTGTGTTTGTGTGCGTGTGTGTGGATAACCTCGATTCACAAATCCAAACAAATTGAGGAAAAAAAGTGTAAACTATTGTTATTGAATAAAGGTTAAGGGGGTCAATAACGAAAAAAAAGCTCTACAAATCTCTTGTACACTCTCTTTAACTGAAAGAGCTCTTAAATAAGTGCTATTCTCTGGTTCCAGTTATGACTGGGTGCGTTTTGCTTTTCTTCAGCTTTAAATAGTAGAAATTTTAGACCATTTGTTAGCTCCAGGCCAGAAAAAAAAGAAGCATCAGGAAATCGCCATCGTATTCTTTTTGATTTTATGGTATTCACATTTAATGGCCCTGTGCGCCTGACTTCTGACTCCGTGTACTGTTTACTTTGTTGGCCAACTTTATTTGCCGCCCCGCCTGACATCGCACGTAGCCTCCATTATGGGGCACGAGCAGCATTGATACTGAAGCTGATGCTGCTGCTTTTTGGGTGGTCAGTTTGGAGTTTTAAGGTTTGTTTTTATGCATGTGGTTTAGCTTTTTATTTATTTCATGGTGTTTTCTGTGGGTTTTTTTTTTTTGTTTCTTTGTTTTGGTTTTTGGCAATTTTAATATCAGAGACCGACATGTTGGGCAGGTCATATCATGGACGTAGCCAGAGCGAAAGCCTGTCTATTGACAAACTGTCTATTAGATATTTCACTCTCAAACTCTTTGAACTTTCAAATAAAACGCTTCATCGTTTTTTTTTTATTGCAGAGAACTAGTTGGAGAGATCTAGGATACTTTGACGTCCCTGAACTTCTCATTGTTTTCTATTTTTTTTTTAGATAAGGTCCTAACTACACCCATGCGTCTAATTGTAAGCGATTTTATTCCATTCCATTCTATTCGCTTGAGCCCACTTTTATGAACTTGTAGGGAGGGCGGAATGTGAATGTGGTTTTATTTGGTTGGCTGGTTGGTTGGTCTCCCGATTTGGTTGTCATGTGGCGGATTTGCATTGCCCGAATGTCCATGTCAAACCGTATTTAGAAGATTTCAAAAATGTTGACCAAAAAATGTTGTGTGTACATTCGTGATTGTGTTTTTTTTTTCCCCCATTTTTCTGCAGGACACATATTTTGCTGGGTAAATCTTCTGGCTATTGAAATAGCCAGCGTGGGATGGGCCAACTCAAAAAACTTGGCACCTGTGGCGAATCGTTGCCGCCGCTGCTGCTGCTGGTGAGCGATAGAAATTTCGCAATAACTAAACAACTGGTTCATGGCGGGTCAAATTGCATACAAGTAGTAGTTTTTGGCCAGCCTAAAACCAGACCATTGTAAGCGACCCAACCCACACAACCATCGACGATCTGGAATGGCATCTTGCTAACTGCACCCAGCAACAACTACAACAACCACAACAACAAGAGCAACAACAACAACATTGCAGTACAAACATCCCAGACAATCATTTCATTTCATGGAAAATTATTTTCATTGAGCCAACGCTCAATAAAGTCTTAACCTCTAGGCAGAACTTTTACCCCGAAAAACTAATTAACTAGTCGCCCTCCATGACAAACCACATATATGGCAATAAAGTAGGCGTGGTAACGCCTCATTTCGATGATTTGCCAAGTTACACCCTAATCATATGTTCCACAAGAAGTTTTTGCCATAATTTCTGTAATACCACCCTTGTTGATCGAGGAATCGAAAATTGAATGAAACACGATTCGAAGTCAAATGGCAGCTAACTCAGAGCTACTTTTATATTGTAGTTGTAGTAACTGCTTGATTATCATCGGTCATGGCGGTCAGTCGATGGCGATTTGATTGCAGTTGCAGTTTGCTTTACATTTTATCTGTGGCAATAATTGAAGGCAATTAAATTCATAAATTTTAATGATTTATTTTCGCTTAGCACATTGAATTAATTCTTTGAATGCCTCCACCATAATATACAGGGTGCCTAAGAGGGAGAATAGATATCACTAATCTTTAGTCAATCTTTAAGTTTGTTATTTTTATGTGTGGTTACCCTCTATTCAAGTTATACTTGGCTTTTCGCAATATAAAACGTATTCTCGTCTTATGGCCAACAAACTAGCCAGCAATTAGCGTTCTTAATTCACCGCAAAAATATTCGAAAAGAAGAAAAAACTAACAATTGGCTTCTTATTACCAATTCGGAGTGATAGGGTTGGGTGTTTTAACCGCCTTCGCTCTGATTGCATATCCGCTTGGCCACTCCGATGGACTTGCAATTAGTCAACGCTTCACTGCATCGCTGGTTAATGCAGATTGCATTGTTTCTTAATGACCAACTGGCTAGCCGCAGTTAATCCAATCGATTGTGTCCAAAGTATTTCATTGCCATCATATTGCGGCAGTGTAGCCAAAGATAACCAGAAGAAAAGCCAAAAAGCGCTCGCTTCCACGGACACTGGGGCAAAGTGCTAGAAAAACCATCAGAATTTATTAGAAAAGTATTCATTTAAAATTGTTGAATATGTCATCGAACAACTCTCCTATTAAAAGAGTCAAAGACAATTTGACATAAAAAATGGCTAAAATAAAACCCAATCAATCAAAGTCTGATTTAGAATGAAACTAAAATAAGAAACAATGAAATGCCAAGAGAATGAAATTTACTTGTCTCGATGACTTAAACTGGATAAAGTAACTAGTAGGTAATAAAGTAGGTTTCTAACAATAAACCTATTGATAATTACTTCTTTTTGATATATATGATTGTGAGGTGTCTTTTAATATCATTTCTCTTTATTTAGACCCACGGTTGGTGCTCAGTAATTCTGCTCAGTGGACTCGAATTCAGTGAAGCATGCTGCTCAGCAACTCGCCAAAGAATTGGAAGGTGTTGCCATGCTAATTTCGATAGGTGCATTGCAAGTCTGTCTGATTGGCCAAGTTAAGCTGAATAGTCGGACGATTTTTGTAGAGTTGCTTCAAGTGGTTCTTGCCTGAAGAATTTGAATAATAATTGCATTTAATTGCAATCATCCAAGTGTTGGGCCATACATATTCACTTACTAACCAGATCACGCTTCATTTACCTAATGGTGAACACCCGCGGCTGTGGTATAGTCACTCTGATTGTCTTAATTATGTTGTTTAACAGCAAGTGCAATTAATTAAACATGATTTCTTTCAATGAATATGCATATACTATATATATATGTAAGTATGTATGTGGATCACACTAGACACGACTGACACCTGCCCCCAAAGTGAGCCTGGTTGCATTTAAATGTATGCCCAGAGGGTTGTTTCATAAGTTAAGGATAACAAATTAAAGTTTATGATATGAACTGCAATAAAAACTCAAACAATTCACCCCACCCTCATATACTACGTAATCGTAGTTTAGTAAGCTCGTAACTGTAAATAACAATAATTAAACAAAATGCTAAAATCGACGAGGCATTCGCTTTGCATATTATTGCAATATTTTTCAGTTTCAGTTTTGCATTCCAAGTTTTACTTTGAATTTAATACGTATATCATTCAAGCAACAACAAAGTCGGGCATCCGACACCCACTTTTAAGCCAAGTTATTATAATAACCCATTACAGACATGTGTGTGTGTTTGTGGTATGGTTATGGGTGTAACATTTGTACCAACATTCTAAGAGGGCACTTCAGACTATACGCAAAAGGCCCAACTGCAGCTGCTGAGGGCCAAGAATTTGTCATTATTAATTATCACAGAAATTCATTACAAAATCCAATGAGTGGGCAAATTACAGTTGTAATTGTGACTCAAAACTAACAACCTCGTTGATAGATTTTACTCTTGAAGTTCAACGAAATGTTTATCTTTTATGGCTAGGCCTAATGGAAAGTATATAATAATTATTCACAGTATAAAATATTTATTGCTAAGTAGAAACTCCTGAGTTCTGGTATATAAGAAATAAGAATCTGAATAACAAGGGCAAAAATCATACATACAGTTATTTTTTGTTAGACATTTTGTGACAATTTTGATCACTTTAAACAAAGTTATAACCTTTGTTGAATAATATATTTAATAAATACAATGTTCTTTTCACTTAGCGGTTGCCAAGTTTATACATTTCCCACAACAAATACCATCTGAAAAGACTGAGTTTATAGTCAAAGGGCATAAGTGATTACTCTTTATGGAGCACTGAAACCTAATTATACCTGTTTAATCTATGATTAATGCTAAATACCTCTAACACACGTGACCTTTGTGAATTCGTTGATGTCGGATTAACGACATGTGCATTATTTCCAGGAAACAAAGAGAATATTAAGCTAAATAAAATTAAGCAAATTATATAATGAAATATTCAGGAACCAAAGACCACAAAGATTATTTTTTCTAAGCAAAATAACGATACAAATTACATGGGCCTCCTTGACCTAATGGACTAAATATTAAAGGACATTATTATTCCTTTTTTCCAACAGTATCACATGCATGAAGAAGTATATAAAAACAAAGTGTCCAATATTGCAAATCAGTATTTTTATAAAGTTCTTGGAAGAAAATTCTCTCTCCTCTCTCTCGCTGATATGCCAAAAAAGAAGATTATAGCGAAGCAAGATGGAAAGTTCAGGGATTTTCTGAGATTACCATTATTTTTCTATCACATAATTGGATTCAATCCCTATGCGGAGCAAGGTGAAAGTACGGGATTCAGCATTTGGTTTTATATTTATTTTCTCATTCACATGGGAATCTTGAATTTTATGCTGGGCTGTGAAGTTGTCTTTGTATATTTTGCTCTAAAAAGCGGAAGATTAATTGAAGCATTTCGTACCATGGGATACATTGGATTTGTGTTTGTGGCCGATTTGAAGATAATAGCCGTTTACTGGAGAAGGTCCAACCTAAGTCATCTTGTTCATCAAATGGAGTCTATATATCCAAAGAATTGGCAGCATAAAGAGTATTCTGTTGGTCGTTATTTGCGACAATGCCGCGTGATCACACAGGCATTTAGTGCTCTATATATATTTCTTATATCCACCTATGATATGGTTGCATTTTTCCAATATGGCTATGAACGATGGATTCAACATTTGCCGCATGCCAAGCAAACTTTGCCCTTTGTTTCGACTGCTCCTTGGAATTGGCATGACAATTGGAAATATTATGCCTCCTATTTAATACAAACTTGTGCTGCATGCACCTCGTCTGTTGGGCATATATCGGCTGACTTGATGATTTTTGCCCTTGTTATTCAGATTCTAATGCATTTTGATTATGTTTCAAAGAATTTAAAAGAGTTCCAAGTGTCGACGCAATCCCATAAAGATATGATCAAGTTGCGGCATCTTATTATCTATCACAACAAAATTTTGGGGTTTGTGTGTTAACTTTCCACATATATCTTTTGCTCACCCATAACTATCCCCAATACATATAGTCTAACTGAAGTCTTGAACGAGGTTTTCGGTTGGCCATTGTTGCTCAATGTTTTGGCCTCATCGATGGTCGTCTGTCTGGTTGGCTTTCAAATGACCAACGCTTTAAGTCCCGAGCAAGCACTTAAACTTGGTCTCTTTCTGGTCTCGGCAACTGTGGAAATCTATTTAATTTGTTACCTTAGTCAGTTATTAATCGAAGCGGTAAGTAGATTTCGAATTTCTCAATAATTAAATTAGTTTTTCATCTCTATATTCATAGAGCGGTGGAGTGGCATTTGCTGTATATGATATGCATTGGTTTTCGACCGATATTCGCTTTCGAAAAATTCTCATCCTTATGGCCATGAGAGCTCAGAAAACTGCTTGTCTAAGAGCCACCGTATTCTTGGATATTTCAATGGAGACTATGAGTATGGTAAATTTGAGAATTGAATTTGCATTGTTAATGCCTTTTGAACGATGTGCATATTTATTATTCTTTTAGTTTCTGAAAATGTCTTACAATTTCTTTTGCCTATTACGGACCATGTTCCAATGAAAAATTTGAACACATTTAGGGTTAATAAAGCATTAATCTAATAACAAACTTCTTCAAAAACTTATAGTGTAAGTTTTATTCTTGGGAGGCAATCATTTAGTAAGAATAAGAGAAGAACAGAGGATGCAAGATAATCATTTAGTAAGAATAAGAGGAGAAAAAGGGATTTATACTACTAGCTAATACTAATTATTTTTTGCTTGTGTGCCAAAAAGGGGAATCATTGTATCGGTCAGTTAGTTAAGTATAGGTGAATTTCCTAAAGCATTCATTATAATGTTATAAACAACGGATGTTCATTTACATCACCTGGATATATTTCCACAATGGTATTTACTGCTTATCCTTGTCCAAGTGCATTTGATTAAATAATAAACGATGGGAAAATTACATTATATCACTTACACCGTAATTAAACTAGATCTGATTAAGCATTTGTTCATAGCATTCGACTATAAAAGGGCAAGGTAAAGAAATTCCCATGTAGTCCTTCAATTAAATTCCGCGGCACCATGAAGCTCTTTGGAAAGGAATTGTCAAAGTTGTTCAATCGGGAGATGAAAACTAAAAGATTGTATGCGGAATTTAAGGACTTTGTGAGATTGCCTCTGTTTTTCTATCACATAATTGGCTTCAATCCCTATGCAGAAGACAAGAAAGATGGACGATCCAGTAACAATTGGCTTTGGATATTATTCTTTATCCATATGGGTGCATTGAATTTTGTGCTGGGTTGCGAAATTATCTTTGCTATTGATCAATTTATGAACGGAAGTTTTGTGGTTGCTTGCGAAACCTTGGGATACATTGGATTCGTTGCTGTGTCTGATCTTAAGATCATTGCCGTCTATTTTCGTCGAGCAACTTTGAGTAATCTTGTTCATCAGATGGATTCGATATTTCCCAAAAACCACGAGCATAAAGATTATGATGTTAGTCGGTATCTAACACGTTGTCGGCTGCTCACAAAAAGCTTTAGTGTGCTTTATATTGTTCTTATATCCCTCTACAATATGGTCGCATATTTTCAATATGTTATAGATCGTTATATTCAAAACTCACCGGATGCTGAGCGAACGATGCCCTATGTGCCAAATGTACCATGGAATTGGCATAATAGTAATTGGGGATTCTATGGGACTTATTTCCTACAGTCATGGGCAGCTTGTGTATCCTCAGTGGGTCATATATCTGCCGATTTAATGATTTTTTCTGTAGAAATTCAAGTCCTTATGCACTTTGATTATCTTTCGAAGAGTCTGCTAGAGTTTCCCATACAGGCTGAAAATGGTGCCAATATCGAAGGAGCGAATAGAGACTTGTCGAAGTTGCAGCATCTAATTGCGTATCACAATAAAATTCTAGGGTATTAATACACCGACTTTCGACTATATATCTATATTGAATTACAACTTTCGTTCTTAGTCTTATCGATTTGATAAACGAGGTATTCGGTCGACCATTGTTGCTTAATTTCTTAACCTCTTCGGTGGTCGTGTGCTTGGTGGGCTTTCAGATGACCATTGTTCTAAGTCCTGAACAAGTTGTAAAGCTCACTCTCTACTTGATCTCGGCCAATGTTGAAATATATCTAATTTGTTACTTTAGTCAGTTATTAATCGAAGCGGTAAGTCATTTGTATTGTTATAATAAGTAGTTATATATGTACATATGAATGTTGTTTTTTTTAGAGCGGTGGAGTGGCCCTTGCTGTATATGATATGAATTGGACCATAGCAGATCATCGTGTTCGCAAAATGCTTGTCCTTGTGGCTCAGCGTGCTCAGAAGCCTGTCTTTTTGAAAGCCACCGTTTTCTTGGATATTTCCATGGAAACCATGAGCACGGTAATGTTTTCTCTCTCATATATTTATGTATTTTTTTAATGCCTTTCTTTCTGAATAGTTTCTAAGAATGTCGTACAAGTTCTTTTGTGCCATACGAACCATGTATCAGTGAGAATTTCAAATGTCCATCTATAACTTATCTATAAAATCTTGGAAAGAAGTACTGGCATTATCAAGGTGCACTTTGCAACTCATTAGGAGCTCATAGAAGTAGAGAGAATCTTTTAGGACTAAAGGAAACCCAGTTGTCCCTTCTAAATATCTCTACTATGCACTTATGTAGTCTTGTTTAACTATTTTGTAATTGTTATTTAACAATAAAAACATATAGAATTGCAACCAAAAAGGGCTGGGCCTCAATTTGATTCAATTTTCATTATTCTACATTGATTTTCTTATATTTCTAAATTATGGACTACAAATTGTTTAGTTCTTTGCAAAGATTTAATTCAATTGGTTATTTTAAATGAATGGCAATTTAATGATTAATATTTATGATTTAAATTTAATTAGTTAATTTCCATTAGAGTGACAAATACATGCCAAGAAAACTCGCATAGTCACATGGCCTGAAATAATTATGGGTTGCAAATGCCAAGGAAAGGTGGGGGCGAAGAGGCGGGGCACATACAAATGTGTAGATTGCACTTGAGCCAGCCCACAACTGTCGACGTGGCTTATGAGTGAATAAGCCAAGGTATAAACTATAAACAAATGTGGCAACGGGAATATTTACAAGTAATTTATAATATTGAGCAAAAAACAAAAACGCCCCCACAGCTCACATACACACACACACACACACACAAATACATACATATGTACATATATGTAGAATGTGGCTTGAGTTTATTTAAATTAAATTGGCAACAGGCGAAAAGTTGAAACAAATTAAGTTGCTGATATGTGGCATGCAACATATGTAAAAGAGAGCTGCCGCTTATCGCATGCAAATCATAAAAAAAAAACTTTTGACTGCACTCATTACGACTATTAAAATGCATTTCAGAGTGGACTGTGTGTGTGTGTGTGTGTGTGTGAGGCAAGCGAAACAATAAAACTTGCCACAATCAAGATTGGCGAACACCAACAGAAAGAAATGCTGCAACATGTGGCAACAGCAGCACAAGACGAATAAGACAGACACAACCATTTATCTGTCTTTTGTTTTGTGCTCCGATTTTCTGTTTATTGTTGTTTTTCATTTTTCATGGTTTTATTTTTTTAATTTGCAAACTTTTCGTTTCATTTTTCAACTTTATTTTTCTCGTCCGATGCAGTTCAATGATTAAAGAGGCAAACGCCCAGAAATTGGTTTACGTTTACCATGTTTTCGATATTTTCTGCTCACTTTTTCGTTATGGCCATGTTGCAAGTCAGTCTCTCTGGGGCATAAGAATTTTTTAATTTGAGCGCTGGGCGGGTCCATGGGACCACGTCTCTTTCTTGTGGGCTTTGTGTTTTATGTTTTTGTTACTTCTCTTTTCATTTTATTTTTATTATTTCTTTTTTGGGAAAGGCAAAGAGGCCTAGAGATAAGATCACAACATAATTCCACATAGCCAAATAATGAGTGCTAATTGTTCAATGCTCGGAAGTTAAAGACTGAACAATATAAAATAGTAGCACTAAGCAATTAAAATCGACGCAATCGAAAGCAAGGTCACGGCGGTATCAGCTCCACCACCACCAGGTACCACCTTCTATAGTCACCGAGAGTACACTTGCAGATAGCAACAAAAGGCATAAACCGAAGCAATTCAATTGAATTTTCCTCAACATGTTGCCAGCAAATACGTATATTGCATTTAGCAACATGTTGCCTGGCCATAGATACATGCACATTCTTCGGCGTCGTTGTCTTTTGGTTCGGCTTTTGCTTGTGGCTGCAACAAAAAAACTTGCTTTTGAGCCGCGATTAACGTTGTAATTCGATTACTCTTGTTCCCCCATTGTTCTGTTCGTGTTAAATCTCGGCCTCTGAGGCGGTATATATTGAAGCCAGCAGCTGGCAGTGAGCACAGTTCGTTAACAGTCCTAGTCGTGATTCTAGGAGGTTCAACCAGCTTCCAAAAACCCCCAAACCAAGTGTCTAGTGCCGTAACGTGTGTGTGCGTGTGTGCGTTTCCCCGTAGTTAGTTTCCTTTTGTTACGAATCCCAAAGAGATTCCTGCTTTGTGATTACAACGTAAAAGAAAAACCGAACATGAAGTCATTCGTAAGTAACTCGAAACGGTGATCATTTGAGTGAATACCCAAAATCAAATTCAATAAGTGTGCATATAGAAATATGTATATCCTTATAATTAATATACTCTTCAACGTTGAGAAAATGCATGGTATCCTTGCCACATACTTAATCTAGCCAATCATCAGCAGCTGTTCTGTAGATACGGCTAGTTTATGTCTGCTTCCGTCAGTCGGAGCTCCATTCACCTGCTGACACACATATAATAATACATAATCGCATCGCATGCGGTAATATCTTTGGATTGGCGTAAACGAGTATCTGGGAATCAAATCAAATGGTTGCGCTTGAAAGCGCTGAAAAGTGAGATAGGTGCAAGTGGAGTGAATGATTGTGTGTGTCTGATGATGGCAATGGGATGGGCAGAAGCATAGAGAGGCGGGGCTGAGTCAATGTTTATTTGGCTCAAAGAAAGCGAATGTGGTAAACATTGACGCAAGCGCAGAAAAACATGCAATTAGCTTATACGGAGCAATAGCCGAGAGAAAAGTTTACATCAGTGACAGATATTCCAGAGAGAGAGAGAGAGAGAGAGGAAGACAGAGATTAGTAGGGAATATGATTAATGATATGTTTAGTCCATAGCATCCATTAACTGTGATATCGTTTTTCTCCTGGTTTTAGTTGCTTGCTGCCGCCTTCCTCGTCTCGGCAGTGTCCGGCTCGTGGCATGGTGCCGTCTCCACACAATACCAACATTTGGATCCCCACAGTCATACCTACTCCTACGGCTATGCTGATCCCAATTCGCAAAAGCATGAGACACGCTCTCATGATGGCACCACTCATGGCTCCTATTCCTATGTAGATGGACACGGTCATTTGCAATCTGTTTCGTATACCGCCGATCCTCATCATGGCTTCAATGCTGTTGGCACCAACTTGCCAAAGGCTCCCCTCGCCCATGGTGCTCCAGTCTACGCTGCAGCTCATGCCCATTCCGCCTATGTGCCATATGCTCATCACGCTCATGGCATTCACATTCCCGTTCTGACCCACGGAGGAGTCCCAGTAGATACTCCCGAAGTGCAACACGCCAAGGCTGCCCATGCTGCTGCTCATGCTGCTGCTGCCCACAACGCTGGAGGTCATCATTTGTACAAGCGTTCGATTTATGGCGGTCCCTGGGCCTATGGCGGCGCCGCTCATGTGCCACTTACCCATGGTGGAGTTCCAGTAGACACCCCCGATGTACAAGCTGCCAAGGCCGAACATTATGCTGCCCACGCCAAGGCTCTGGGTCATGTTGCCCACGGACATGGTGCTCCCGTTGACACAGCTGAGGTACAACACGCCAAGGCCGCTCATTTCGCTGCCCATGCCGCTGCCCGATCGGGTCATGCCATTGCCCCAATTGCCCACGGTGGCTACCATGTGCCAGTGATCCACAACGGAGTCCCAGTCGATACCCCCGAAGTGCAGCATGCTAAGGCCGCCCACTACGCCGCCGTCTCACAGGCTTCTTCCCATGCCAGCTCGCACAGCTCCTGGGATGGTGGCTACGATGGCCAGTACGATGGTCGCTGGGATGGCGGTCACGACAGCCATGCCCACAGCTATGCCAGCGGTTATGCGCATAAGGGTCCCATTCACATTCCCGTCATCCACAACGGTGTTCCCGTGGAGCCTGCTGAGGTGCAACACGCTCGTGCCGCGCATCTGAACGCTCTTGCCGCTGCCAGCCATGGTAGCCACGGTGGCTCCCACGGTGGTTACTACGGTGGTGGTGGTGGAGCTCATGAGGATGATGGCCAGTACCATGCGCACTACGATCACTACTAAAGCTATCCTCAGCCAGCCTGATCTATTCTGTTTCACTCTAACCGACTACCGAAGCCTCTGCCCCCGCCCTCCGCGATTCTCGGCGGCGAACTTTGCTCTCTAACCCACTCTATGTATCTCTCTCTTTCACACACACAAACACACATGCAAACGAAATCACAAAAAAAGGCGAAATATGTGGGAGATGTAGGCAACAGATTGCCTACTTGCCCCAAATTGCGATCTAAATTGAAACTAATTACGAACTAAACGACTTGTTCTTCCACTTTGTTCTTCTTCTTTTTTAAATCACTGCCAATATCAAGTATATATTATATCTTGATCGATTTATTTTCTAAGTATCTTCTCTTTTCTCTTTCTATCTATGATCTATCTTTCTATACTGTTTCCTTTTCCGTTGAGTTTTCCAAAAGCGCTGTACGAGTGTGTTGTAAATAACTGTTATAATCTATGCGAAAACATATATAAACCAGACAATATATATATATATGTAAAAACTATATTTTATATGAAACTGCAAAACAGAGAAATAAACTGCTAAAATGTATTTGTTCTTAATTTGACTTTTGATTTCCTAACAAAAAACATAACAACATTAAAGTTGGTATGAAAATTTTCTCTAGATAAAACAATAATTTACCGTTCTTAAAAAGGATACATTATTTGTTAACCTTTTGGTCAGTGGTAGACTAAAAAGTAATAGCCAATTTTCTAAAACAACAATTAAGAAATAATTCTGAAAATTCCCCTTTTAAATTGAGTACGAGAAACAAATGACTACAATCAAAATTAATGTGACTTGTTATTGTTTTTAAACATTTTTTAAATGAATGCTCATCGAATATTTCAAGTGATAAGTAAATTCGATTTAAAATTGTTTGAAAATACCGTTTAAATGTTTTACTTCATTTAAGAATTGAATCCCTCTTAAGATTCTTATACCAAGATTCCCGATTGCATCGAATTTGATTTTAACATATGTATTAAACGTCATTTCAATGTGTAAGTTTGGGGAGCATTTCATTGCTAGAATAATTGGAAGATATCGTAAATATTTAAGTTTAAAATGTCATGTCAAATAGTAGAAAATATGTTTCTCACTTTGACAACCACATACGCATGTTGTCAGAGAGAGTCAGGGAGAGAGACAGGGAATCCTCCGATTCCGAGACTCACCACTCAGAGATGTGGAGATGCGTTTGAAAGGCACATAAATATTTGCAGTGCTGCGATTGAAATTTGCATGTAGGAAAATTGACGGTGACAGCGTGTGATGGCATTGTGCCACAAGGATGATGGGCCGAATGGGCGTTGGGCTTAAATAGATGTTAGAGAGAAAGAGATGGGGCGACAGAGAGAGTGAGAGTCAGCTGCATGTGGCATCGTTGGGAGAGTAAACAATCAATCAATGCGGCATGCCGCTGTCTTTCATTTTATTTCATTGGGCTTATGCGTGAAAGTTAAGCAAATAATTCTTACTTGATATTTGTCAATGATGCAGAAATTGATTATATGTCTCTGGCATGTGCCTATAAGCCATAAATTCAAATGCAACCTTTTTGGCCCCAATCAATAACCTTGGCAACCTCCAAACATGCTGGGTGACCGCATCGAGACGATGGGAAAAGTCAATTACAGGGCAGGTTAGCTGAGACTAACTAATTAAAAATTAACAACCTTCGATGTGCACGCAAAGGTCACCATCCCTTCCGTTCGCTTCGAATGAAGGGCATATACATACATAGAGAGAGGGCAAGGAGTGTGGGGGCGAAAGGATTTTCAATTTTCCACGAAAAACCAACTAACGAAGCCAACCAAAATCAACTCAACTCAACTTAACTCAACTGCCCACCTGTTAAGAGGGCTTGGCCAAGTTTTACCTGGTTATGGAAACCATCGTAAATTCTTTTCCTGGGACGGCAATAGGCAATATCAACTGTACACCGTAGGCCATTTAATTAAGCATGCATTGGCATTTGAATTTATGGCGGGTTAGGAATAAATGAATTCACTTCATACTCTCCTCCTCCTCCTCTTCCTCTTCAGAAGTGGTTTAGTTAGTTGGAAATTAGGAATTTCTATGGCCCTTCGCTTGAGCGAGAGAGAAAAAATGTTATATTTAGCACTCGGGCTTGATTTAATTTTTAAATATCCACTCGAACGACCTTCATTGGGTGGAAAGGGGGAAGTGGCAAATGGATTTGGTTTCGATTTCGCTTTCGCATCGCCTACAGCTATGAGTTCGGTTACTGACCCGACGGTCTCTTAATTTAATTACATATTTGCCAAAAACATAAAAGCTGAAATCGGCAATTGGAATTGTTTAAATTGCCAGCTGCTTTAAAATGCCTAGAACGGTAGCTTGACCATTTCGACCGCCCAGTAAGTTGGCTCACACACACACACTCACATGAGCACTGATATGGGGCGTGGCACGAGCCGCAAGTCAAAAGTGAATGTGCTTGTTCATTATTGCACTTCAGGCTTCAAAAAAATGCTTCATTCACATTCACAGAATTCACGCTTATTTAATATGAAACCAATTTGGCCAAATATTCTGGCCAGTCGGTATTGCAGCCTTTTTGGTTTCCATCAAGGGAAGGGCTGCCCAATTGTTGAGTAAACAAATACCATAATTGTATGCCACTCGTTGTGGATTTTGAATAGATTTATCCCAACTTGGGTATACCCTTCAGAAGAAAAGCATTGTTCATTAGTTTTTCACACTTAACTTGATTGGTTAGATACTGAAAGATTCTGCTAGGGTATACACAGATCGGTACAGCTTAAGTTTGTCCGATAAATATAACAATTCTGCATTTGTTTTTTTTTTCTTCTGTGTTTTGTTTTTTTGTGGTGGGCGGTTTTCCTTTTTTTTTTTTTTGGCTGCATTTTGCATATTTTGCTGTTTGTTAAAGTGACTTTTATGTTTTGCATCAATTTAATTTATGGTTAAGGCGTTAATTTATGGCCTAATTGATCTGTTTTGAATATATGTTGTAATCGACAGAGTGTTGAAATCCATTGTAATAATCTGTGTGGTTTAGGACAGTTAAGCAAAATCAAGACAATTTATCAACTAAAAACTATACTTTAACTACAAATTTACTTAACTGCAGTACATTTTTTTTTCTGGTTTTATCTATAGTGAATTGCACCAGAAATTTACTTTAAATTTTAATATTATTCTGCGAAAAACCTTGTAATATCAAAGCATTTTTATATGTTTTGGTTTTTTCTGCTGTTTTTATTTTTTAGCCAAATATTTTCTAGCAGAATAATTTGTTAAGGTAATTCGCAGGAATTCATTAAAATGCATTTTTCAGAATTTGCTTAATATAAATCCTGAAGCGAATTGTGATTTGTGGAATAAATGTGTATAATCATCAGTTAAATCCTTTGTTTAAATGTGTATTCCACTGAAATTTTTTGTTTTATATAAGTGTGTAAGTGTCTGGGTGTGTTTTTTTTTATCCTTGTCGTGTATTTCAATCAAGGGAAATGGTTGCTCCCATTGTCATTAACTTATTTTAAAACAGTGTAGTTATACCTTAAATGTAGCCTGAAGATGAACAATGTGACATAAATTCACATGAAATCGATTTAAATGTTCGAAAATCATATAAGAATAACAGATTTTGCAAAACTCTTTTTCACACTTAAAGTCAAATAATGTAAGGACTTTCTAAGAATATTCATTGCAAGGATTTCGCCATAAGTTAAATTCAATATTCGCATTTGGCAATTTATGAATATTAATCAAACATACTTAAACCTACACATTTGTCCCTGTATGAATATCAATTTATATATATAAATATGTACACAGGAATATGTATCTCTGACATTTGGTTGTGCCGTATAAATTAACATTAATTGATTGACATGCGTAATTACGCATTACCTTGTGTTTAACCCAAAGCTAAACGCAAACTCAGATCAAAAGCAAACAAATTCGATGATGAGATGCAAATAGATAATGTAATTTCCATAACCTACTTTTAGGCATAAAATATAATTTATGCAAAAATAAAGTTGCCAGCTGGCAGCTGCTGTCCAAAAAGCTCTTGTAAACCAGATTTCGTTGACTTTTGTCTTTGGCCTAGACCAAGTTTATTGAGTGTAATTTTGGAAAAGTTCAAATTACCCAGAAATGAAAGAGCCAACAGAGAGAGAAAGACAATCAGAGTGAAAGAGGAAACAAAAAGTCATTGTCTGCAGTGTGATTAAATGGCCAAAAAACAAATTAAAGACCTGTCCAGCTGCTGGCCCGGAATTGTGTTCCCAATTTATGTGCGTGTGTGTGCGTGTGTTTGTACGCAGACTAATGGCCTGAACTGTAAGCAAAGTTAAATACTTTTGTATAGGCATTATCGAATTTTAATATTCGCTTGCATGGACTTAAATGTGAGCTCTAGAATTGTTGACTAGACTTAAGGCTAGAAACAAGGCTTAAATCACTAGGTTAAAATGGCCGCTGCAGCATTTCCAAGGAATCTATCTACAACACGTGACTGCAATGAAAAGTAGAAGAACGTCAATTTACATATACAAAAAGACTTTGTTCTTTAGTTTACATTGCATTCAGTTCCGGTTCCGGCCATACGGGTGCTGGATAGGGGGCAGAATGTGGAGCAGCACCGCCGCCTCCTCCGCCGCCTCCAGCTCCATTGCGAGCTCCCTTGCCACCTTTGCCTCCTTTGCCGCCTTTAGAACCATCTGGACCGTCCGGGCCATCAGCGCCATCTGCCCCATCCTCACCATCCGGTTGTGGTCCAGAGGGACTTGGTGCTCCGGGCTCTCCTGTTTGTCCACTGTCGCCTGAAGTTGCAATACCACCTCCACCACCTCCGCCGCCGCCGCCTCCACCGCCCGAAATGCCTCCTCCGCCTGCACCTCCGGCGCCACCAGCCCCACCAAGCAATCCACCTGGCTGGCCAGCAGCTCCACCACCTCCTGCACCAGCTCCACCCTCGCAAGATGCTGCTGTTTCGGCGGCTACACTCGCCGAGCTGTCAGATGTCAGAGTACCTTCATCCTCTGCTGCATCCAGATTCGCTGTTGAGCTGGCACTTTGATTCTCACTCAAATCGATTCCCGTTTCCGTCTCCGTCTCCGTCTCTACATATTCACCTTCTAGTCCAGGCTGTGGTTTCCATAGTCCATCATCTACACCTAAAATTTGCTTATACGAGCCATCATCCTCTACCGGTTGCACTAACAACACAACTGGCCCCGGATGAGGTATCAAATAGGTTCCAGCCACTGGCAAGGGAACAGCCACAGGCAGAGGTACCACATGGGCCACACTCACCTCTGCCTTCTGGATGACCAAAAGGCCCAACAGCAACAACGGCAACTGACGAAATATAAAAAGGGAATATATCTGCAATCACATTGTCCCATTAAATTGATTAAAACTCACTGCTATTGCTCGCATGGTGGAAAGAAATCTATATATAGTTAATCGAGATCCTTGTCAGAACGCTCTCTGCTGCATCTGTAATGGAACTGACTCTCTTGACAGTGCCCTAGTACTGCTTTTATACCACAATTGCTGATTAATTGCCACTAGACATTGTCTATAGATGGAAGCAGCTTCCAGCTTGCTGTTTGCATGCTACCTGCATAAATCAATGGCAAGTGCCAACCAAAGTTAATTATTAGAACTACAACTACAACAATACATAATAATTGTATTACAGACTACTTTATCAAGTTAATGTTTAATGTCGTTCTACAATGTGTTAGAAGTGTGGCCGATCCAAGACGCAGTTACAATTACAATTGCCTTGACACTGTAGGGCAAAAATTAACCGATGATATTAATCGGTTAGTCCCCCATTTAAAAGCCCCTTGCAAAAACCATAGTCAAACAAAATAAAGGTCTTGGTTTTGTAGAGTTTGATGTTCTATAAAGACTTTAATAAGAGGAAAGACTTTATACGTTAGAGGTAAACGTTGTACAACACTGGTTCGTAATTTGAATTCATTTTAATCATTCATTTTAAAACGCCTTTAGTTAATTGGTTAAACTGAAAATTAACTTTCTTTTGGAAAAAAACTCTTCTTTGGGCTACAACGAACATTTACAAAAAAAAAAAATGGGCAAAATTGGTTGATTCCTGAAGGACTTATTAAATTACAAAAAAGCGGCTTACAATTTTATATATATAGAAGATAAAGACTTTAATAAGAATGATATTAACTAAATCTAGTTCGTCATCGTCGTCGTTATTTCATTTCTTAACAAATACTGACTTGTTTAGTTTAATATATTTTGTAATTTTTGTAATTTAAGAAAGAAATAATCATATAATAGACGAAATAAAAAAGACTTACTTTTGTAAGTCTTCTGATGGCATAGCAAATTGAAGTATTTACTGAATTATTAAATGATTCATCGATTTTTTAATTATATTTGTAGGACATTCAGCTAACAACTATGATTTAATCTTTTCTAACAACCATTCTGACGCCATAATCTAGTTGAAATTCTTTAAATTGCTCCATGTTTGATTAGTTAATAAGTAATTAAAATTAGTTTCTAAATATATTTACTGTCAGACCGAACCACTTATGGCGCGACTGGCGGTTTTGTAGTGGATTAGATAAAATGCCATTCATGGCTTTGCGCCAGTTGGTAATCAGAACTCGATAGGGTGGTGGCTATTGATTCTTGATAGAAAATGCTTTGACTTAATAGTCGGGTTCGATTGCATGGAGGGCAAACTGGAGCATGGAGATGCTGCTTAACCGGTTTAACAATTACAACAAACGTGTGTGTGTGTGTGTGTGTGTGTGTGTGTGTGTGTGTGTGTGTAAATACAGTGCTGGATAAAATTAAGTGACTGACTCAAGTTGAAGGTGCTCCGCAAGTGTCTTATAAATGATGAGCAACTATTAAACTCTGTGTAGCTCCAACTAAATCAATTAGGCCAACAACAAGGACAGAGACAGAAGGCAGAAGTGTAGTCACCTCCCCCAGGAATAGCAACAGCAGCAGCGGCAGCAGCAAACAAAGTAATGGCAACGAGGCCATTATCATCATCATCGTCGTTGTCGTTGTCGTCGTGTGCCTACTCATCCCACCATTCGTTGTCATTGTCGTCATCGTTAACATTTAGCAACACAAGGCAACAACATTATTCACAGCAACAAAAAAAAAAGAAAAAGAATAGAAAAGGAGGTTAGGCTTGGAAAATCAGGATGTAGAGTGTGTCGTCGTCTTGGCTGTGTAGGCAAGTTAGTTCCTGTGTGTGAGAAGAAAAGCTGCAACCAATTAGAATGAGGGCAAAAAAAAACTTTGGAACGCCAACACATTGGCACGTGAAGTTATGCCAAGCAAGCTAACTTTGACACGGAATTCTCGGATTTGCTGGCATGGCAAATATTTTTGGTGGCCAGTGTCCAGATTCAAGGTACATAGAATACGTTTGGCCAGTGATTAATCAAAATCGAGGGCGACAATTGAAGCGGACACCAACGCAGACAATTCCCATAAATGGTTCATTGTGTCGTTCTCTCTCTCTCTCTCTCTCCTTCTGTGGGTGTTTCACATTTCCATCAATTTATGCATTCATCCAGTCATCCATCTATTCATATATCCATCCATCTGGTCATTCTAAATATGTGTGAGTGTGTTGAGAGTTTCGTCTTTGGACGATGCTTGGGGCCCGCATTTAAATAGTTTCTCTTGCGGCCTGGACTCTGCACCATTTGTTAGCCAGTGGCTGACAGGAAAAGTCGAGTTGACTTTGCCAGCCATCGCACAGGGCGTCGTTGTCGACAGCCATTTGAACGCAAAGCATTCCAAGCGACTAAACGGGTTTTATTTGTGGCACAACACAAAATAGTCCTTCCCTTCCTCCTTTCCATTTTTCAGTCAGCAGTCCATTGCCCATACATACATACATATATGGATGTAAGTACGTGCCTCACATCTTCTGTAGATTGAAAACAGTTTACAGAAATGATTACCACTGGGCGAATGCGTAATGACCAATGGGCCGTATGTGTGATATTATGAAATGAAATGCCACAAGAAGAATAAAAAATATGCAACCAACTACTCCAACGACTCATATTAATCTCTGCATGTGCAACTCAAACAAAATTAATTGACGATTTAATTAAGCAAATGATGAACTTTTTATGCAAACGTTCAAAGTGTGTGAGTGCAATATATAATTAATATGGCCACATGATTATTAATTATTTTTATTATTACTTGTTGAAATTGAGATTGATGGCAAGTCTGAAATGGCTTTAAAATTTTAAAACCAATTTCAATGTAGGGAGGAACGAACCTTACCTCAAAATGATTTATGATTCCTTATGCCGTTTATGTGTTCATCAACTTTTTGACTTTGTTTGAGTATGAATAGACGGCCTTACACCTGTCACAATACGTGTCTATGTCCTGTTAATGCCATCAATAACTAACCATGTGCTGCAAAAAGCAAAAAAAAAAAGGACGAGCAACGGGACACACATTCAGACAGACCGCATTAAATTCACAATAAATCAAATAGCTCAGAGTGCTCCATATTGCGGTCTGTCTGATTCTGCTGCGGCTGCGGCTGCGGCTGCTACGGGGCGTGGTGGTTGTTGACATCAAACATGGGACCCCGGAGCGAAGCCCAAAGGCCAATACTTGCACTTTTGCTAACAATAAGTCATAACAGTCGATCGAAGGCATGTGGGGGGAAACACCACCCACCCCCCTTATGAAATAAGTGACTAAAGAGATGACGCAAAGAAAATATATAAAAATAATAATAATAAAAATATTGTATGTGGCCAAATGTTTCGCTTTAATAAAACTTGCAATATTTTTATCATTTTTATTAACCGGCGCAAATTGGCTATAAGTATGTCGGCATGTTTTGAGCCCGCTGTCTGGCTGGCCAACTGTCTGGCTGGCTGGCTAAACTTTATGGCCATATCATAAAGGCATTTTGCTTTGTTTTGTAGTTTTTGATTTGATTGCAATTTTTTTTTGTTTGGCTCCTTCCATGTTTCTTTTTGGTTTATTTCACGTTTATTGGTTTTCACGCCATGGCTAATGACCGAAACATTTACGAGTCCAGCTGGCACACGCCCTTGCCTCAGTTCTCGCCTTCGCTCCTTCTAGCCACTCCTCCTTATCTGTTATTTTCCTTGTTGCTGAACCTTAAATTTCGTTGAAAATCCTTTTTACTTTTAGCCAATAATTTGCAATAAATACTGTAGAAGGAGCTTAGTGCTTTTATTGGTCGGTCTTGTGGCCTGTCATGTCGCCAGTTTGTCTGGTCGCAATTTGCTTCGGTTTTCGGTCGCAAACAAAGCGTTTTCGTTGATCCCTTATCAGGCAACAATTTTGATTTTTTGCTGGTCGCTTCTTAGCAGCGTGCAATTTACGCACAGACCATTTGACGCCAAAGCTGATGTTGATGGGATGAGGGGGACTAACTGACTGACTGGCTGGCTGGGGAGGACCACCAAACAGGGTAAGGGATTTGAAGTTTTCAGTAAATTGAGTTGGAAACTGGCTAACTTTTGAGCAAACCACAATTTAGTGAGTGCCACCCAACATTGGGGCTCTGGCTTGCTTGCACTATTAAGGAGTTGGGAAATCAAATTTCACTTTACGCCATTTTTGCTTTTGCTTCATTTGACGCCATTGTCCCGGTTACCCGTTCCTTCCTTCTGTTTGCCGCCTTATCGTCAATTTCATCTTGTCGTGCTATGTAATTGGTGTTAACAACAGTCGGCACTAACAATTCGCAGTTGTAGCCTTAGTTTTCTTAGTCGTCGTCCCTTCAGTCACAAAAGTCATTTATGCAAACTGCTGCTGCTGTCTCTGACAGGACAAACAGAATGAGAACATCTCCTTGATAATTGAATGTATTGTCCTACGAAACTCTTATGTGTCTGTGTGTGTGTGTGTGTGTGTGTGAGTCCTTCTGTCGCCCATTTACATAAATGTCTGGCTGAACACGCGCAGTCAAGGAGATCCATCGAGACTCACAGACGATGGAGCATTTTATCTGTTTGGTTTATTCATACAAATTCACCAGATTCATTTATGAGCATTGCAGATTATAGCCATTGAAGTTCTCTTGTTTCTGTTTCATAAATGTATGTACATCTTTATTTGTATCAGTTTGATGACGTAAATCCGGAGTCGCGAAACAGGCCGACAACCTGTTGGTATGGCGACAGACTGCTTGGCTGCTCTGTGCCCCTGATAATTCTGATGACTAAGCATATAAATAGGCAAAGGCTGTGGCACCACCAACATCAACCTTCTATCAGTTTATTGATACAGTCGACCACCAAAAAGTGTTGGCGCCTCTGTTAACTTCATAAAATAAATTCCAAGAGTTTCAACACGTTAAAGCAATAAAACGATTTCTTTTCAACTAACCTTCACGAAAATATCTCCTTTGGTTGGTCAATGTTATTTTTAGTAGTCATAATTTTGCATATTAAAATTGATTAAAGTTTTTTTGTCTTCTTTTCATATGTTTGAGCTTGGTCCAATTATAAAATAATTTTATTTTAAATCTGCTTCTTTTGATATGTGCTAATGGAATCGTTGAGGTTCTCATATCGATGACACGTATTGGCTTTAACTTATGTATGTATGTCGCTTCAACTATAGGCTATCAATGTCGCTTGAGAGCTCAGCTTCCATTTTTGTTCCTTTTTGTAATTTATTGCCTTATTTGCCTCTATAACGTTACAACATACAAAATGTCTCAATTTCATTTCGGTTTTTATTTTCGTTTGCTATATCTTTAACGTGGCGGCGGCCTCTTGGCAGCCTAAATAGCAATCATCAGAACCACAAAACCAAAAAGGGCGCTCAAAGCCAATTTACATGCGGCAGAGTAAGCCGCACACACGCACACTCACACACAGTATCTGTGTGTGAGCGTGGATGGAAACACCTGGGAATTTGAGGGAACGATTCGGGAGGCCAAGTGGCTGGGCTGTTGACTTTTCACATTGCTTGGCATATTGCTTAACAGGCAAAGCCAAAAACAAATCATCTTTTATTGTAACGCATTAATCATACGCAACGTGTTTTTGTGCTCTTCATGGCTTGACTCTTGTTTTTCCTGTGAAAACGGAAGTGCAAAGTTCTTGCCCTTACCTTAAGGAAAATTTGTTCACTTTTTTTTCCCCCCATTTGGCTTTTAATTTTGGGTTTGTTTCTGTTGCCTACTTTTCTGAGCTATGGGATAATTTATGGTTAGGTGAGCGGGCAGCTCTAATTGCGTGATAAGTTTCTCAATTCGAATTCACATTTGTTTTTCTTTTTTTGGCCCCGTTTCATGTGGCGATTGACGTCAATTCCGTTCGCAGCTTTGTCAAGTGTATATGTGTGTGTGTGTGTAATTGGTGGAAAATGCAATTGTGTTTTTCTGTTCAGGAAAACTTAACTCAACTGGGCAGAAATTTTGTCGAAAAGTTTTGGCCTACCAGTCGAATGATTTATGTATGCCTGTAGGTTTCATAACAATGAAGTCTTCGTTGCCAAAGCAACAGCATGCAGCACAGAGCTAAATGGCAAAAACTGTAGCATACTTGCAGGCATTGACCAAGTTTTTGGAAAAAAAAACTTTGCATAACTGCACATCGAACACGAATTGCAGCAGTTGCCACAACAAAAAAGCCGTGAAAATGATACGGACAAACCGCCATTTCACGGAGTGGCAGCAATTTGATGCCACCAACAGCAGCAGCAGCAGCAGCAGCAGCAATAGCATTTAGCAATAGCCATGGGGAGTCTGCTTGTGCTTCGGCTTCTGTTTATCTTGGCACTGTCGTTACCTACTTACCCCGCGCATCTCTCTCTGCAGTAAATGTAGTTTGACATTTAGGCTATCGCTGTGGGAGTCAGCCAAAAGTGAAAACAATGTGGCTTAGTCATTTCGCATTCAGAAACCATTTCCAGCGGTTGTGGCCGCCTCGCACACCGGGTGGGTTGAATGTAGATGAGGATGTGAATGTGGACCAGGATGGGGGCAGTTCATAGAGTTCGTAGGCGTGCTTGCCAACCCAGAAAATTATCCAAAATGGCAGACGAGCCTTTAAATAAACCAAATCAAATAAGAAATTGAGATTTATTTAATACACACACAAGAAGGCCCACCAAAAGGAGTTCAATTATTTTATTCCTCGATTAGGATTGAATCAAAACGAATGACAGAGAGAGAGAGAGAGAGCCTTGAAAAGAATCTGCAAAAAAATACCTTTAAGCTGTCTATGTGCCAAACACATATGTGAGTTTTCTATGCAAAAATTCAAATGGGTGGGTAGGCATGGCAACAGTTGAGTTGAGGCATGCAAAAAAGTGCTTTGATTTGAATAAAAATATTTCATAAAGATAAAGTGTATGAATGAGAGTGAGAACGATTCTCTTGAATTCGCAGGGGCTCTTTAATATGGATTTAATGCGAGTAGAAATTCATTTCCCTCCAAAAGTTGTAAATTTTAAATATTGACCAAAAGCTTCCGCCAACGATACATAAAAATTATTCACAGGTGTGGCAAACCCAGAGGCCATTTATTAGTCAGTCATAAATCTGCGCAGGGCCAAATTATGGGCCAGGGGCTAGGATGTGGTAAGCAAGAAGTTTGCCTGTCCGCATCCATTTTCTGGCAATAAAGTTACAATTAATTACCTTGACTAAAGTGGCCTGTTGACTAAACGAAACAAACAATGGAAGAGCATACCCTGCAGGCGGAAATGCGGTTTATGGCCGTAAACTAGTCGCTCGGTAATCTGTGTTCATAGGTCAAGTGTCCAAGTGGAGGGTATGAAAAATGCGGTGCCCATCTCATCTCGTCAACATGAAATTATAACTGTGTGTCAACTTATAATAAGACCAATTTATCTGTGACAGAAGTTTGACAGAACGAAATTGAACAAAATCAGTTATTAAATTGAGTTCAACATTTTTCTGGCTTCTGTCAACAAATTAACAGCAACAATAACTGCAAACTTGCGGATGACACAATGGCACAATCAACTCGAAAAAAACAACAAAATGAAGAAAAAACACAAGAAAACAAAATCGATTGTGAGAACTGAGGATATCCGCGTATACGTTTTCTCTTTGTTTTCGCCATAAAAGCAAATTGTTAGCCATTTTCGCAGATTGCCCACTCGAACTCAAACTCACATTTAAGCTACCAATTGTTGTTTTTGTCGTTTTGCTGGCAATTCTTTGCGTTTTTTACACTTACTCGAACGGCGTTCAAAATGGTTTTTTTTTTCGTATGGCCAAATGGGTTATTGAACTGCAAAATGGCCCAAAACAGGAAGTCAACTGGCCTGGCCATGACCATGGAATTGCAATGATATGGCAGACAAGGTTGGTTTCCCTTCAACTACACCCTGGAGGAATAGGAATTTATATATATATGAACAAGGGAAAGGAAGTCTATTAAAATGGTTTCGTTTTTTTCATTCATTCTTGTTTAGGCCTTACATTGATTGCACCACGGGCGACCATAATAATTAGTCGTAAATTAACGGAATTAACGCATTGGCCAAATTGTCAACAGTTTTTGGGGCAGAGGGGAGAAAACCTACCCTCTTGGTGGGCAACCGAAGATGTGGTTCTATTGAACTCTTAGAAGTGCTTACAATTATGTCTGAATTTAGTGTAAATGCAATACAATAGCTACTTATTAAGCCAAAGAGGATTAATTAAGTGGCTATTTTTGAAAATTATGGACGATTGTTTTACAAGTGATAAGTACCTAATAGTTTCCTCTGCCTCTTCATCCTCTTTTCGTCTGCTCTTTCGTTCGTCTTTAGCTGCTTTGTGCCATGGTGAGGGAATAAGAATTTTACTTCCGCTTGTCTTCTTCAAAGAAGAACTTGCCAAATGTGCTAGTCGATTAGTTTACTTCAATTAAAGTATAGATTAATACAATGTCTATGCCCTAAATTAGTTATAGGTTGTTGTTGTTGTTGTTGTTGTATTGTGATTTATAACTAGTTAAAGAGCCACTGCCAAATTTGTTTTCGTTTATTTTATTGGTACATGAACTTTTGAAATTATCGTAAAATGTTAAATAACAACTTTGGCTAAACTTTTCGAATTAAGAGCAAAAGCGTAAAGTAACTTTTCTATTCACTTGAGATACTCAAAATCTAAAATTGTGTGTAGTCATGACATTGGGCTTCATTCGTTTGTATGTAACTTCTGATTATTATCATTCGACTAGAAATTAACTGACATCAATTTGTTAAGGAATTATCAAATCGTTGTGGGATATCACATACAACAAAATCGTAAATATATCGCCTTATTGAGGCCTCGTTGACTACATAGGTTCGCAGATATATGGCTCCACTGTGCCACAGCAAAAGTTTTTCTTACACATTGCTCACACACACACACAAATCACTTTTCCGAAAAGTGTGTAAACAGTTCGCTGAGTTTGCAGCCTCTCAAAGCTCTCTATACTAAGTTGCTTTCCCTGTTCTTCCTGCTCCAGCCGAACTTATAGAGATTCACTTTTTCTTATTTTTTTTATTTCCGCTCCATTTGTCAATCCGCTTTATAGTTTTCTTCTTTCTTTTTTTTGCAGGCCAACTGGGCTTAATACACTTCATAGAACAGATATACTTATGTATGCTCGTATCTACATAAATATTCTTGGTCAATTCGACTTGTACTGACATTTCAAAAGCTTCACACTTAGTTGACTTTTTGTATGTAAGTGAGTATTTTAATTGTATTTAGTTATAGCTAACATTTAATTTTAGGGGTAAATGAAAAGTTTCTTGCTATTCAGAGTCATTTCTTTATTGTCAGTCAACTTCTATAAAAATGATATTGATGTGAAATGAAATATATCTGTATATAAATCTAAATATTCAATGATTAAAGTAAACGAATCTGCTGACAATTTTGCATTACTTATTTACCGAATATTTAGTCTATGTTTAAATAACTATTTCATATTGGATAGTTGTTCAGAAACTTAGTTTCAATTTACTATAAATTGTTATAAGTGTCAGAGAAAATAAATTACCTTAGAGAAGTTACAGAACTATCTTCTTCTTCTTTTTTAAGAGTTTTAAAGTTAAAGTTGTCTTTTTAAAATGTTTGAAAATATATTTAAACAGAATACCTATATACATTTACTCGTTGTGCAGACAAATGCAAATGGAGAACGAAGGACTAGCCTTAGGGTCATTCACGTATATATTGTCATAGAGAAGACAACATTTGCATGATAAAGGACAAGTTTTTAAGTTGATATTGTGGACTGTACTCTCTCAACACAAGGATGGCAAGGATAATAATTCTGTATTTGTCTGGATGTGTGTGTATGTGCGGGGGAATGTGAATGCACATGTGTGCTAGTGTGTGTGTGTGTGTGGGTGTGCAGAGATTTGTTTGCTTTATCGATTGTGGTATGGCAAGGAATATTTGCGTAACTTCAGCACCATTATCTGCTCTTTCATTGCACCTTAGAATTCAAACAACTTGGAAGCAATAGCATTGCAAAGCCAAAGGCATTCAAGCCAATGGACGGTCAGTCAGTCTGGGAAGTCAGTCAACCAGTTATCCAGTCAGCTTGTGTATGTTCTCGTTCTCATTTTGGTCTATGGTTGAGGAGCTTTGTGATTTAAATTGCTACCAAAAATTAAACTTTGATTAAAAACAAAAAAGACAATAGATAATGGCCTTTAATATGGTTGAAGAGATTAACACTTGGGTCGCTGTTTTATGTTGAATTTAGATTCGGAGAGTTTTCACAACTTTAGTGTGTCCATTGAAATTTAATCAGATTAATGAAATCTGCATAATTAATCTAAACAAGTGTCGATTGAGTGTGGATTACCAGGACGGGTAAAAGCCATGGAAAGTTCTTTTGCAAAGTTGGGAGTGCCAATCAAACTTAAGCGAACAATCGACATTACATCCACATCACTCTATCTCTGTCTTCTTCATCTCCTTCTCTCTCTCTCTCTCGAGAGAGAGAGAGATGTGGGCTAGCACCCACATTTTTATGGACAATAGCAAAATGTTGGAACTTTTTGCTTCAACTTAATGCGTTTTATCAATTGATTTCCATCAAATGAAACACTTTGTTGCTGTAGCAGAAAGTAAAGCAAATAAATTGGATTCCGCATGAAAGAGGAGACGAGGCAGGCAGAGTGGGAGTAGGAGGACGAGGAGCTGGCCAAAGTTAGTTAGTTAGTATTTCCAATGAAAGAGCGAGATGGAGTTGGAGTTGGAGGGCATAAATTAGTTGTTTTGGTTCATGGGGGAGCAATCAAAATGGAGTAAATGCTTCTGTTTGTATGTATTTGAATAAACGGCTTCAGTTTCCTCCAAAAGTGGGCGTGGAAGTCTCACAGTTCTTTTTCTACCATTCATCCTTCCTTCCTTCCTTCCTACCATCCAGCCCACCTCCATCCATCGTTCGTAGTCGCTGTTTTGTATCCTTTAATTCATTTAGCGGAAGTACCTCAGGCATTTTGCAGCCCAAGCCCTTAATTTGGCCTTTGTTACTTAGGACTTGGAATTCTTTTCTGTTCTTTAGCTTCAACTCTTTCATCACCACTTACCTTTGGCTACGTTTCTCTCTGAGTGTGTTTCGAGCACTTCCGCTTAATTAAAAACTTACAAAATGCCTTCAAAAATATAAAACAAACTCTTTAAATTGCTCGAATAAATTAAATTTCATTTATTTACTATGCAGTGGTTAGTTAAGTGTAGCACACCAAAAACATTTAACTTCAAAATCAGATTCATATATGTATATCTGTATATATATATATATTTATAAGGTATATACAACTTACGATTAGAGTCAAAAGATGCATTTGTAAATTGCATTTAGCTAACATTTATTTTATGACACAGATATTTATCTCAGAAAAAATCTCATCGATTACGTTTAACATATTAACAATTATTTATGGTTTTAGCACGGAATAATGTTTTATTTGCCATTAGCAACAATTTGGTTTACTGCATTACATATTTTGTACAGAATTGGTATACATTATATAAGTATTTTAAAGAATTTGAAAGGTACAACTCTCTGTCGGCGATATTCTAACTACTTACCCTAAAATTATATTAATATATATATTTATATACAAAATTTTTCGCAATTTGGCCACCTTTTATAATTTTTTTGCTCGGTTTTTACACTCTGGCATCACTGTACTCGATACGAACTATGCGTCTTGGCCGCTGACCTGGCATTGGAGTCGCTCCCGATCCAAGGCCACGCAGAGCCAATAGCTCCCGGGGCTACAATTGTGTGCGCTTGCCACTGCCCGTGGCATTGGTTACACTGGAAGTTGTTGCATCCGTTCCATTGGATGCCTCCACATACGAATAGCAGGCTGTTTCCATGACCAGGGGATGGCAAATCTCATAGACGGGCACTTTAAGGCTCGTCTTGCGTAACCCACCCAAGCTGCTCTGCGAGCTTGAGCTGGGCCCAAACGAACGTCATCTGGGATCGTTGCTCATCTCCGAATGATGCAGTTCGCTCTCATCCCCAAAGCTATGGGCAGCAGCACTGGGAGTAATGCTCGGAGTCCTTGCTCGCACCCGGATGGCTGACATATCGGAACCACGTCGTGAGCTCTTCAGCGAGACACTTGGGTGGGAGCAGAAACAGCGACAGATAATACGCTTGAAGGCGAATCGAAAGTCTTTGGAGAAGAGAGCATAAATCATGGGATTGACGGCCGAATTGCAATAGCCCAGCCAGAAGAGCACCGAAAAGAGTAAGGGATCTACGCAGTCCTGACAAAACGGACGTATAATATACATGGTGAAGAAGGGACACCAGCAAAAGATGAACATGCCCACAATGATGGCCAGAGTCTTTGCTGCTTTGGTTTCCATGCGAAAACGTTTCACTTGGGCCTTAATGTTTCGTCTGCCCATCTTCTTGTTGGCCGGACGCAGATGTGATGAGCCGCTGCCGCCTCCCCCCTCACTGGTATTGCTCTGGCGACGTGCCAAATCGGGCAGAGCCTTGCTCACTTGCAGATAACAAGTGCTGCCGCTGCCGCCGCTGCCATGCTGTTGTTGTTGCCTGTAGAGTTGAGATTCTGTAGTGTCTCCCCGTCCATGGGAACCATTATAGTGCACGGCAAAGAGAGCATTGCCCGATGCTCGTCTCTCGGGTACATTTGTGTCTTGGGCCAGCTCATTGATATTCTCACTCGATGGATACGACACCGAGATCTTGATCTTGTCATGATGATGATTCATTCTTCGTGTGGCATACTTGGACAGACGTTCGGGCGAAGGGGTTCCCAGTGTGGTCGTGGTACTCTGAGTGCTGCCATTACTATGCATAGAGTCGTGTTGATTGGATCCTCGTCCTCGATGGATGCGAAGTGTGAGACGTTGATCCTCAAAACGTGATCCAATGCCTTTGGAACCTAATGAAAAGTGTGTTAGAATGAGTTTGAAACGAAGGAGAGAGAGAAAAAAGAGATTTTAGTAAAGTGTACATAAGTTTGCTTAGAAACCCATAAAACAATTGTATTTTGTCGCTTGTTATTGACTCATATCACTCATACGCCCTGTTACACAGAAATGCATGCACCTTGCCTTGCTTCTCATTCAGAGTCAGATAGCCATCCTGCTCTGCACTTTAGCAAATTAAACGCGTAATTATGCAAATGTTTTCGCTCATAAAGACAAGCATACATTCTACATCCGCCCATTCCCCCCACCCAGCCAACATCACACTTTTGCCATTGTCTTTAAGCGGAACTTTATTTCATTAACACTCACACATATATTTGCATAATTTCCCTCGCACTCTTGGGTGCCGCCGCCTTCTTGTGTTTATTACTCATACGCATGTTGAGCAGCTGTATAACATTTTCATTACTTGGGCGCGCGTAATGAATAATCAGTGGAGTAGTAGACATCACTTTTAGTCGTTGTCTCTCTCTCATGCTCTTGCGATTGAACTGTCATCCACTTAAGTGGCATCAGTGTCTGATTTTGGGGAGCCATAAGATATTTAATATCACTCATGCGTTATTTTTTCTCTGTCTGTCTGTCTGGTCTGACAATAGCCCAGCAGGGAATGCCCAAATGCCATCAAAGAAATTGTTTAGACCATCGTCATTGATGAGCCGAACAAAACCAAAAAAAAATGTTCAGGTGGAGAAGATTTTTTTTAAGGAATTTCATTATCTTTTGTTATGCCTGCTCTACCCAGGATTACCCTGTAAGGACGGGGGGTCTTTCAGCTAAGTTAAATGGGTTTTCCCCAAATACTTATTATCTAAGAGCATGATAACTTCGGTGTATCTTTGAGATGGTCGGTCACATTCTTTTCTAACCTGCCAAGTGGAAATATTTTCTTGTTGTTTTGACGGTTTCTCTTTCGTTATTATAAATTACCTTTACATTTTTGTCGATTTCGTTTTTGTTTTTGTGTTTTTTTTTGTATTTGTTCGGATTTGGTTTAATATTTTATTAACTTAGACATACATACAACATATACATACATACACATGTATATACTTAGTTACATAAATATATTTAATATCATTACATATAGATTATACAGTGATAATTGGTATATATATAACTAATCTGTGCGAATGCGCCTGGCACAGACAGCACACAAATAAAAAAACAATAAAGAGAAATAAACAACTGTCTACTTAAGACTAATCTTTATACATACTTTTTGTATAAACTGTAGATGCCTATTTGTAAGTTAGATTAACATTATCTTAGCATTATGTCTAGGTAAATACATGAAAATTATTGCCATACAGTTTCAATGTCGTTTAATGCGAATACTGACTGAATGCTCGGTATGAACGGCGGATGAACAGCTTTTTGGGGCCTGGCAAAGGTTATAAAAATAGAAAAACGAAATGCATTGCATAGTTTAGAGTACACGCCCTTTGCAAAAGCCACCACGGCGTATGCGTTTTGTACTGCCCGCCTCAGATCCTCCTCCTGCTCCTGCTCCTGTTCCGCCATCGCCATCGGTTGCCTGATGCGGCAGCGAAGATGTCCGCTGCAAAGGACTCGTCTCGTAGCTACCCATTAGTCAGCTAAAGTCAACGCCATCGCCGTCGTCCGAGCAACCGGAAATTGTTTTATGAAATGTTGCCGGCGCCATTAGGGCACGAGCGGCTATCATCTGGAAATTCTCGGACGCCCGGAAGCCACTACGAGTGCAGACACAACGACACACTATGCGCTTGAAGGCGATGCGGAATTCGTGCGAGAAGAGGGCATAGATCACCGGATTGATGGCCGAGTTGCAGTAGCCCAGCCAAAAGAGCACCGAGAAGACCGTCGGCTGAATGCAATGGTCACAAAAGGCCCTAATCAGATACATGGTGAAAAAGGGCAGCCAGCATACAATGAATCCTCCCACTATTATGGCCAGCGTCTTGGCCGCCTTGGTCTCCATGCGAAAACGTTTCACTTGGAATTTGGCGCTGCGTTTGCCAGCCCGTTTCTTGCCGCTTGCTGTCAGGTTGCCGCTGCCACTCTCCAGATCAACTGTGCTCCGTCCTGCGGTATCCAGATTGAAGGTGGTCTCGCCGATGTCAAAGAGGCTGGTCTTGAATGAGGCGCGTCGTCCATTCACCACAGCATAGTGGGCAGAGGTGGGCGCCTGTTGGAGTGGCATTCCCGTCCTCTGGGACTCCAATACGTTCTCCGATGAGGGAAAGGACACCTTGATGGCCACTTTCTCGTGCCGCTGGCGATTAACTCTCATCGATGTGGCGCGCTTCGATGAGCCCAAATGATCCTCGGGGACAGGGCCAGGGGCCACGCCTCCACCATTGCTGTTTACACTCAAAGTCGATGACATGGAGTGCACGGAGAGGGGCGTACGCTGCGGTGTGCCACAAGGACGCCCACGATGGATGCGTAGTATTAACTGGGACTCGTCGACGCGATTGTTGCCCGATTCGCGTGGACTGCCTGCAATTAGTGAGCGAAGCATGTTGGCAGGAAGTCGGAAAGGTGTTCGTGTTGGTCATGGTTTGGTTTGGTTTGGTTTGGATTGGTGGGTGGATAATGTGGATAAAACATTCATTTGGTATTGTACATGGACATGTGATTGGAATAATTAGTTTGCTGTGGCGACTGACACATCACAGAGAGCGCAAAACTAACTACAAACATTTACATTGAGATATATGTAGGTAAAATGGAAAATTTGAATAAAACTTATTTAATTAAGTATCATATTATTAATAAAATTTGAAAGCTACTTAGAGTTGAAGAAAAAAACGGGGAAAGACTCACGCATTCCATTATGAAAATCTAAGACGATTAAGAAATGTTTAAATTTTTGGTTGTTTGTTGAACATTTTCCTGCTTTATTTTGGTTTCAGTTTTGGTTTTCATTTGTTTTTTGGGTATTAAAAAATGTTAATTACATAATTTGTAAATGCAAACACAAAAAGAAGAAGAAAATTGTTTTCGGGTCCAAGGATTGCGATGAAGGATGAATCCCACGATTGAACGAACGACTTTCCCATCCACTTTGAAAATTGCCAATGAAAAATGGTAAACATACAACAAAAAAAAAATATAACCAGACGACATACAAATAAATGAATGAATATTTCCGATTTTAATTTAATTTGTTGATTTAAATGCAATCAGAGCTAACCCTTATTTAATTTGAATAATAAACTTAATGTAAAATCATGTTCAATCCATACAGAAAAAAATATAAAAAATACCATGAACAACATTTCAATTTGCATAAAAATTGCTAAACTTATTGAAAACAAAATTTGCCTGCCCAACAACAAATAAAATACAAAAAAAAAAAAACACGAATGGCTCAGAGGAACAAACAAATAAAGAACTTCGGCATGTGTTAGAATGTGATATAAGAAAAGTGTATAATATTGATTTTATTCCCCCTCCTCAGCCTTCCACCGTATCAATCTCCCCCATACCACGACCTTTTCACATACATATGCCGGAAAATGGTAGGAAAAGCGACCCAAAAAGGAGAGAAAGAGAGAAAAAAAAAAAGAAAATGTTTCCGCTTATTATACAAATTTCATTTAAAAGGTTTCAATGCAAAAATAAAAAAAAAAGTATGTATGAATACTACTTTTGTTCTCTCTCTGTCTAGTTCGGATTATCCCAGATGTTTCCATTAAACGATTTAAGAGTTCTCTCTCTCTCGCATTTGATGTGGTTAAAGCGTTTTGTGGTCATCCGTCCATTAATGATTACGTTAATCAGTTGTAATTAAATGTGTATACAAAAGCATTTGAAAAAAAGAGCCTTTGGGCTGTGCAGGATAATTGATAAGTGGCCTGTATTCAGTCTTTTGAAAGTCAAGGTCCCATACACTTATTGCCACAAACAGACAGGCATGTGAAACTTTCTGCCACTGACACACACAAGGGCCAGGGTCATGCATCTAAAAAATTTCTAACAATAACCAAAAACCCATGAACCTCGACAAGTTTTTGAACTTGAAACTTGATTACCTTCAACAGAAGAAAGCCACTAAAAAGGCATGCCACCGTTTGACGCCCACCTCAATAAGGAAACAAAAAAGGAAAAAAAAAATATAGAAAAAATCTACAACACAGAAAAAACATGAACTAAGAAAACAAAAAAAACTGAAACAAAAACACCAGCAACACCCGCATTGTGTCACGAAACATTTTTAGACATTTTCCGTTTAGTTTTTTGCTCGAAACGAAAAGAAGACACGCACAGCAAGTGGCCAAAACACACGCACACAATCACCTAGTTGGTGTGTGTGTGTGCTGCTGCTGTATGCGGGTATGCGTGGGTGTGTCTATACAAAGCATATTTTCAAGGCTAACACACAATGTTGGCTCCTGGCAAATCTGGGGCTTGTTCTCTAAAAACGGCGCCAACTAACAAAATGAATACAACAACACAAACGCCAAGAGCAGCAGCTTAAAAAAAAGAAGGCTGCCTGACTGCCTGGCAAGGATGTTAACGTCATCATTAGTTCTCAAACGCATTGAGGTCTAAGATGAAATTTTCAACGCTGGCAAACAAAGCACTTGGCACAATTATAATACACACTTAGATAAATTGACGGCAACTTCAACGACTAAAAGTTGACTAGTTTCCATTTTTTTCTTTTGGCAAATCAGCATTCAATTAGTCCTTATACGTAAAACATAACAGTTTGTCATTCTGTTGTAAAATTTATTAATGTAATTCTTACATAAATATTTCTGGTATCCTTTTAAAATGATCTGGACCCTAGAGTGAACAAGAATTAGCTTTTTAGTTGCCAAATATAAGTGGTACACAAATATACAGTGGCGGCAAAAAATTTGAGTACATTTTTTTTTGACCTTAAATTCTGATTTCATTCGATTGTTACTTAATGTTGGTGAATGTTTGAATTGGTTATTCTATTGAGATGATGTTCTGTAAAATTCGTGGGCATATCTCTAATGGTTTTTTTAAATGTGTTTTGATAAAAAGCCCCCTAATTCGGACCCGGCAAAAAAAAAAGACACATTTTCAAAATTTGTAAAATTGATCGTACACCTTTGGACTCAAAGAAAAAGTTTTATATCTAGTAAAACTAAGATACACTGCATACCACAAATTTTCAATTTGACCCCAGGGTCCATTTTGGAGCCAATTGAAAAATTTAATTTTGTGTGGAATTTTTTGGTCTGTCTGCTTGACGTCACTTTACGCCACTAACACACACAGTATATCAGTGATATATGCATATTTATACGAACTTTACCCACTTTATAATTCTTGCAACATCTTTTCGTTGCTACTAATCAGTAAATGCTAAAACTTTCAAAGAAAATAGTTGGAGTGATAGAGAAATAAAGAGTTCGCATTGAGGATGATGACCTTTCCAACTCCGGGAGTCAATAATTTACAAGATTTTCAAGCCGGGAAGTATATGTATATACAAGGTGGCGCAAAAGAATTCAACCTATTGGAAGATGCTCTCATTTTTGCAATGTTAAATCTGTTTTGACATTTGTGGACTAGACAGATACAGAATACAAGTGAATAAGCCATGGAGCGATACACTCCCCAAGAACGGTTAATTTCGCGTTTTAACGATTTGCACTGGCCCGCCAGAACGCCCGATTTAACGGTCCCGGACTTCTTTTTATGGGGTTCTTTGAAGTCCCGTGTTTGAGACCTTGGAAGCCCTCAAGAGAAGCGAGAATTTATCGCCGAAGTGATGGAAAATGCCAAAACGAGCCCGTATGGCAATCAATTGTGACGGCGCCCACTTGTCCGATATCATCTTCTCGACTTAACACAATTAATTCTAAAGGTATAAATTAACATAATCAAAAAACAGAATCGAAGTTTTTCATTTAGAAAAAAAAATAAGAGCCAAACAACATCGGATGACTTCTTTTGCGCCTTTTCAGCCAATATTTATCTATTATATTGGCTATTTATTTTTCTAAAACTCCACCAAAGGCGAATTATTTAATTCAAAATTCAGCAACCTTTTTGATTCTTCAGTTTTCGTCTTAGAGAAACAGTTAATACTTTTTTCAACCCAACAATGAACAATTAGATTAAAATGGCTTAGAATTCACTTCAACTCTCAAAAAAATGTGTCCTGCACAAAATACCTAAGGTTTTTAACCTAAGGTTTTTAAAAATGTCTTGAATTTTCGATAATTCCAAACAGATTCTACTAATTGTGATTGTAATTGGTTAACAATTATATTTTGTTTTATTAGATAGGGCAATTTGTGTCAGGAATAATCATAATCTTAATCATTTTATTTAATTGCCCAACGTGGCTATTGAGAATTTGAATTTTTTTTTGGACTTTGTTTCAAACATTTGAGTAATTTGGCTAATTTGGTGATATGTTTAAAGGCCATTTATTTTTTTTTCAGTGTACGTGCTTTTGCATAATAATTAAATTGAAATTAAGGAAGTCTTTAATTTGAGTACGTTGTACGGCATTGACACGCCAACCAAAACGTAAAAAAAGTTGCATATTGATTTTTATATTTAATCTGTTTGGCCTTTCATTGAATCGAATTGTTACTTGGTTAGCTAGTTAGTTTATCCTGGTTTATTTTAAGAGACGCTAAAATGCGTACGTTTTGCCTGGGTTAGTGGTGGAAGAAGAAGAAGAAGAAGGGATCTCTTTTGCGCCTGTGTTTTGGTTTCGTGTTCAATGAGCTGATCAGGCGGAAGAAAGTGCGCTATTGCCGGAATGGCCTTGGGGGGGGTTGGTGGTTAGGAAGCAAAATATTGTGCAACAAATGGGTCACATATTAAAATAAATAAATACTTAATGGCAGTAAGAGAGAGCACACACACACAAACCCAGAGTACTGGGTACTGTGAAACTTCAAACGGGGAAGCATTTGCCAAGGATTATCACCCAACGACAGCAGCGACAGGGGGGGGGGGGGGGGGGGGAGGGGCAAAGTCAAATCACTGAAGCCGAAAACGACCTAAGAAAATAGAAAATTTTAGCAGAGCCGTTTTTGCCATATGGCCCAAGTGTTTTTGTTTCCTTGCTGTTGTTGTGTGCCCAACACTAACCGACTGTCTTAGTGACTGACTGACTGACTCAATGCTTTCTTTTATGTATGCCTCTAATGGTTAGATTCTTTTTCTTTTCATTTAATCTACATACGTTGCTTTTTGGCTAAGCCGATTTGTTTGATGTGCTTTCGCAGTATCTATCGATTATTATTATCTTTTTTCTTTTTTTCGGTATCAAAAATAATGCTAATTATGATGCGTGAGAGGGGAAGACCCCCACCCCAAAATATTCACATGGGGATGATACAAACACATAGGAAATTTGAATTTTATTAACATCTTAAAGTTGTGGGTAAATTAATAGGTTAAAGATGGAATTTGGTTTGGATTTTGTTAAGTATTTTTTATGGTTGGCTTTAGTTAGGTATTAATTCATATTAAAGGTTTGTTTTTTTTTGTTTTTACTTTTGTTACTTACACTTGGGTAAACTAAACTAATTATAAACTAACGACAAAAATATTTGTCCCAATATTGATTTGCATAATTATTATTTTAATTTTGTTATGAACTTTGTTACAAGGATTATTTTAAGTGCGTCATTTTTTTTTTATACAAAGAGAATTTTGTGTGTGTAAATTGTTTTTTGTTGTTGTTGATTTAGACGCTGACTTAAAATTAAATTGACACTAAAAGGGTTTTGTTTTTGACGTTTTTTTCGTGTATGGGTTATATCAATATTTTTACATTTTCATGTTATTTATTGTAGCAGGCTTGCTCACGTAAGACGGTAGTACCTCTCTCTCATGTCTCAGAGAGAGAACATGCTCGTCTCTAAATGAGAGCGAAGTACGAGAGAGCGTCGAGTCAGTCTGGGTTGAACGAGCTTGCGAATCGGTCGTGCTAACGAGGATAAAAATCATAGATCACATTTACCTTTAATAAATATATATGTAAACAATTCAAACGAAACAGCCTATTACAATATCAGAAGTGGTCCTAACCCAAAACTATGAGTAACGCAGTTCAACTATCCGATTTCACCCTCGACCAACTAAAACAATGGCTATCAACTTTAAACATGCCAACAAACGGCTCAAGAAACGAATTAGTGCTTCGTCTGTATAGTGTGCCAGTCGAAACACGTGGTCTTGCCCCACCTGGTTGGAACGAACATGATAATTCAGAGCATAATTTAGACGACATCCAATTGATGCCTAACCCAGACCAATTAAATGAAGCGTCAATTGGCGACGCAATTCCGAGAAGCGTACAACAAGAAGCGGTAAACTCCAATTTCAACAACAACAACGATGTCGCGTTGGTTCAACAATTACTACAACAACTTCAACTGCTGATTCCTAGAATCGAGCATGGCCACGATTTGGGCAGATCTTTCCAGAATTCGGAAAACAATGGCAACGCCACTGGCAATGTTATCGATAACAACGTAGCTAATGAGAATATCGATGACAGCAGCATTCCCATCAATGGCAACGCCACAGTCGAAGCCACCAACCAATACTCTGGCAACTCAAACGGCGAATCGATGGGTATAGCTTTTTCACTGGCGAAGGAAGTATTGATGGACTTCAATGGCGAATCGTGCTCCAAAAAGTGGGTGGCTCAGCTTAAAAATATCGGTGAAGTGTATAACATAGGCAACACTCACTTACGAATGCTATTCATTTGCAAGATGAAAGGCAAGGCGCATTCATGGCTTCATTCGGAGGTTACACGTATTCGCGAGCCAGTAGCAGTACTATGCGAACAGTTAATGGCAGCTTTTGGAGAGAAGATGTCCAAGTCACAAATGCGTCGTCATTTCGAACAGCGTAATTGGAAGTTTGGCGAAAAGTTTGCAGTTTATCTGGACGACAAACTAATGTTAGCCAACAATATTAACATCGATGAAGAGGAGCTCCTTGATAAAGTTATCGAGGGTATACCTGACAAGGGATTACGCACTCAAGCACGGATCCAATGTTTCGCCAACCCTAAGCAGATGTTAGCTGCTTTCGCTGAGATACATCTAGAGGACATTCGACGCGCAGCTAAAGATGAAAACGAAACTGGCAGAGCAAACAAGCTCCAAGAGATGCGCTGTCGTAGATGTAACATTAGAGGACACCTGGTGAAGGACTGCAACAGGCCGGACCGTGTACCAGGCTCTTGTTTCATCTGTGGATCCATGGAGCATTGGGCGGCCAAATGTCCAGATAGGAAGGGCAGCCGTGAAACTAATGGACTCAACCGTACGAACCAGAGCAGCAACAATTTCGTAAGAGAATTCATTATACATTTTGTAGATTCGCCAAGTAATTCCTTTATTGCAGCGTGCCTCATAGATTCGGGGAGTCCAGTTTCCTTAATCAAGAAGAAACATTTACCTAATCATTCATATCTTTATTCTGTCGAGCAATCTTATCAAGGGCTAAATGGAAGTCCTCTCATTACATTTGGAAAATTACTATGTTACGTTGTGAAAAATTCAATAAAGATTTACTTTTATTTACTCGTTATCCCAGACGAATCTATGAGTCGCGATGTAATTTTTGGAAGGGATTTTTTGACATCATGTAATCTTAAATTAGATTTAGATTCTTTTGAAAAAAGTGCGCTACTTACTTCTCAAAGCCACGATAACGTAAGAAAAGTTAATTTTAAAGAAATTGGAATGTTGACGTCAGAACATATGGAAAATGAAATTGTTAATATAAGTGTAACGGGTAATACAGAAAACGGAAATATTAGTGCAAATGATAAAATTAATACAGAAAATGTTAATGCAGATAAGGAAATTATTGAATACAATGTTATTAACAAAAGGACATGCATAGATAAAGAAATGACTTTAGAGTTTGAAAAGAATATCATTAAAGGTACAAATGAGGAAAAGTATAGGATTGAAGAAATTAAATTAAAGGAACCCCGTAGTGAGTCTGAAACAAATATGGAAGATAACTTTGAAAGGAGAATGTTAGAAATTTTTTACATCGACAATGAAAACCCAGAACCAGAATACGTGATCGGTGAAAACATAGATTATAAAAAGGCTAAGAGTTTTGATAAGCTAGTCAGGGATAGGTATGTGAATGCGCAAAGACCGGATAAACCGAATATCAGATGTGAAATGAAATTAAACCTAGAAAATTGCAAACCATTTAGTTACGCACCAAGACGGTTATCATATTCTGAAAAGGAAAAACTACAGAAATTGTTAGATGAATATATAAGAGAAGAAATTATCAGACCAAGCGATTCGGAGTATGCGTCTCCAGTAGTGTTAGTGAAAAAGAAAACAGGGGACATCAGATTATGCATAGATTTCCGAAAACTGAACAAGATGATTATCAAGGACAACTATCCGTTACCATTGATCGACGATCTATTAGACAGACTAGTCAACAAACGTGTTTTTTCCAAATTAGATCTTAAAAATGGGTATTTTCATGTATTCGTCGATAAAGAGTCAGTAAAATACACGTCTTTCATCACGCCGCTTGGTCAATACGAGTTCCTAAGAATGCCAATGGGGATCAAGAATGCATCACATGTTTTCCAAAGGTTTATAAACCGAATTTTTGAAGACATGATCAGAAAAGGGCAGGTCCTAGTATACATGGATGACATAATGATAGCCAGTGCAAATACAACCGAGCACCTACAGACTCTAGAAGAAGTTTTTGATAGGTTAGTAAGAAACAAATTAAGACTACGAATGGACAAATGCGAGTTTTTCATGTCAAGTATAAAATACCTGGGATATAAAATCACAGAAAACAAAATATGTGCTGACGATAAAGGTTTGGATGCAGTAAAAAACTTTCCAGTGCCAGGCAATGTACACGCAGTGAAAAGTTTCTTAGGTTTGTGCTCCTACTTTAGAAGATTTATAAAAGACTTTTCCATAATCGCTAAACCTATGTACGACCTGATGAAAAAAGACAAAGAATTTCAATTCGGAAAAGAGGAATTAGAATGCTTTCTCAACTTGAAGCAAATACTATTGGAAGCACCAGTATTGGCGATATATGACCCCAGAGACGATACAGAGCTTCATTGTGATGCAAGCGCATTAGGTTTTGGGGCGGTCTTATTACAAAAGAAAGCGGATAAAAAACTACACCCAATATTTTATTTTTCGAAGAGAACAAGCGAGGTTGAGTCGAAGTATCACAGTTTTGAACTCGAAACGTTAGCGATTGTGTACTCCCTGCGCAGATTTAGGATTTATGTCCAAGGAAAGAAATTTAAAATTTTAACTGACTGCAATTCTCTGACTCTTACACTAAATAAGATAGAATTAAACCCTAGGATCGCGAGATGGGCCCTTGAACTCCAAGAGTACGACTACGAGTTAGCGCATAGATCAGGGAAGCAAATGCAGCACGTAGACGCGTTAAGCAGATGCACCAATATCATGGTAATAGAACCGAATAGCTTCGAGCACAACCTAGTTATTTGCCAAGCAAAAGACTTAGAACTAAAAAAAATAAAGGAAATGCTAGAAAAATCAGAGCACAAATTGTTTGAAATGAGAAACGGAGTATTATACCGAAAGTCCAATGACAAGAAAATATTGTTCTACGTTCCAAAAGAAATGGAAAATCACGTTTTATACAAATACCACGACGAATTAGGCCATGTAGGTAGAGACAAAATGTTGGACGCAATAGGCAAAAGTTATTGGTTCCCAAGTCTTAAGGATAAAGCAACGAGACATATAGAAAATTGTCTGAGATGCATAGCATTCTCACCTAAATGCAGCAAAGGCGATGGATTTCTGAACAGTATACCGAAAGGCGATAAACCTTTCGAGTTAATCCATATCGATCACTATGGACCAATAGAAGCTGGAAGGTCTAAAAAACACATATTTGCAGTAGTAGACGGTTTTACGAAATTCGTTAGGCTATATACAACAAAAACCACAAAAACAAAAGAAGCAATAGATGCTTTAAAAGCGTATTTTAGAAGTTATAGCAGGCCGAAATGCATAATATCTGACAGAGGGAGTTGTTTCACTTCGTCTGAATTCGAATCTTTTTTGGTTGAACAAAAGGTGCAGCACGTTAAAATAGCAACGGGTTCCCCTCAGGCCAATGGGCAAGTAGAAAGAATAAACAGGAGTCTAGGGCCTATGCTGGCAAAGTTGACAGATCCAGATAAGGGGAATTACTGGGATACGGTTGTCGAAAACGTAGAGTATGCTTTAAATAATACAATTCACAGAAGTATAAAACAGTACCCCAGTATAATGTTATTTGGCATAGAACAAAGAGGAGTAGTTACAGACGAACTGAAAGAAGAGATTAAAGAGCTAAGAAATACAGAAAATCAAATAAACCTTGAAATGATAAGAAAGAATGCAGCGTTAAACCAACAAAAAGCACAAGCATACAATGAAAGGTATTACAATAGTAAAAGAACAGGGCAAAAAGAATATAAAATAGGGGACTATGTCATGGTTAAAAATTTCGACAGTACAACGGGAATATCTCGAAAATTAATACCAAAAAACAAAGGACCATATGTAGTAGATAAAGTCCTGAAAAACAACAGATTTTTACTGAAAGATGTAGAGGGATTTCAACTTTCCCGTAACCCGTATCAGGGAGTATGGTGTGGCCAAAATATTAAGCCCTGGTTAAGAACTTGAAATAGTTGACTTTAATGTAATCATAAGCTTTTGTTTTAATAATTGATGTAAGATATAAATAAAAGAAAAAATGTATGTAATAGCTTGTAAAATATAAACAAAAAAAATGTATAGCTCGTAAGATATGAAATAATGTATACCACCCAAGATCAGGAGATCTTATTTTGTCAGGACGGCCGAATTGTAGCAGGCTTGCTCACGTAAGACGGTAGTACCTCTCTCTCATGTCTCAGAGAGAGAACATGCTCGTCTCTAAATGAGAGCGAAGTACGAGAGAGCGTCGAGTCAGTCTGGGTTGAACGAGCTTGCGAATCGGTCGTGCTAACGAGGATAAAAATCATAGATCACATTTACCTTTAATAAATATATATGTAAACAATTCAAACGAAACAGCCTATTACATTATCATGTCGATATATTTGGAGTTTTGTTTCGTTATGTTTCATTTTATATTCCTTTGTGTATGTATGTGTGTGTGTGCACAAAAACAAAATGGCGACAAAAAATGGTGTGTGGTTATTTATAAATGCAAATTTAGTTGACAGCTTCATATTTTTTTTTGTATTAATAGTTTTTACAACATTTTTGTTTCGACTATTCACAGCCTGGCAATCCAATGGACTGTTCAGATTGATTTATGGCACGGGGGGGGGTGGGTGGGGACAACAAACACACGCAGCGAGATGAACGAGTTATATACTTGACGGCCAATTTATGATTTTGAACCGGGGACAGGACAAAGACAACGACCCGTATGCGTATGTGTGTGTGTTTGTGTGTGTGTATTTTTAATTAAATTAGTTAATGAAAATTGAAAATGAAAGAAAAACATATTAACAATTGATTGGGACAAAAACGGGACACGTTACACTACAATGGTCTACACGTTGAGAGAGTTTTGAAAGATTGAAAGAAAATAAACTATGCTACATGTGAACACGTTACTTACATTTCAAAAATATTTGTTTAATATATATTTTTGAATTTTAATTTGGTTTTTTATATATATGCAATTATGAGTATTAAAAAAATGTCATTTAGCTACGCACAAATTTCAGGACAAGTTGGAAAAAATGTGTGTGTATTGAGTGTATTGAGTTTTGCAAATTCACTTACCCTTTGTGGTTTTGAAACCTTGATTTATGGCCCGGGTTGTGCGTACAGCTGCCCGATAGATGCGCCAATAGAAGAATAACATCACAAACATTGGGATATAGAAGGAGCCGAGTGCTGAATATAATACATAGCCTCGGTCATTGGTCAGTTCGCATTTCCATGGGCAACTGGCCGATGTATATTGAGGTTTATTTTGGGCTGGTGAATTCAGCAGATCATAGTCCATATCCGTATTTGTTGTTGTTGTGGTTGATGATTCTATATTTGCTGTTGTGGTTGTTGTTCTTGTAGTTGTTGTACTTGTACTCATTGCTGCAATGCGTATCTCAGCAGAATCATCGATGGGCGCAAAGTTGGGATCGTATGGATTATAGGAGGTCTCCACCTCGCCTTGTCTCTTAATGCTATCTAAATCTAGTTGACCATCCTCCTCTGTGCTTGACATTGTGGTGGCATAATAAAGCGTATAGTTTCCCCTCGAATAGGTCGGTTGTATAACGGCCTGAAATGGCAATCATTTATTATGTAAATATTGTAGTAAACAAGTACATAAACATGAAATGTTTAGCTTATGAGTAAATTAATTCCATTTGATTTTGCAAAAATAAGACTCATTCGTTGGGTATTAAAATAGAAGTTCGTTTTATGGATTCCTAATATATTGAACCATATGCCAAATAGAATGCCAGTTTCACCTTAAGGATACATCGGCGCTTTTTTCTAAAGCGTACTTTGCATAAAATCTACATAAGTATGTACATACTATTATCACCATGAAATACATTTAATTTAATGGCAACACTACGTATACGTGATAAACTTCATGAAGTGTTCTTTGCATTTGCTCTTTCTTTCTAATAAATACATATATAATCGGCAACTTTTAAGCGGCTTGGAAAATAACCTTGACTGCTCGACTACTCTTAGTGTACACACACACACACACGGTCTCACATACAGCAACGTGACTAGGTAGGTTGTACAATATATTGTCCATAGATACATAGGTGTTAGGCATTCGGCACTTGACATTTAAAAAGGATCTTCCTTTGTCATTCATCCCATTAAAATTCCATCCTCGAACACTCGCACGCACGCACACTTTGGCTAACCAATAAAAATGCAACTTAAAGCGGTTCATTTCATTTTTTTGTGGCAACGCGTTGCGCATAAATATGACTGACTGACTATGGGTAAAAAGGTATAGCATACATTTTGGCGTATTAATGAAGAAAACGAGAAAAGAGCCAAGAAGTGAAAGGACAGAAAACTGAATAGGCATCAAGAGAATATATACATATACACAATGTAGTATTGCATACGTATATAGGGTTATATGTGTGTGTGTGTGAGGATAAGTAACATGTTGTGCCATGTTCGTGCAATGGCATGGGAATTGAATGAAGAGGCAAGGCAACAGCCGCCTTCATAATAATCGATGGCAGCTCCACAGTAAATCGAATTTCAATAAAGTCCACGATGGCAGCCGAAGGCAACCATTCAAACGTAACCCATTCAATTGCAGTTCACTCGAGTTCCATTGCTACATATCGTGTACATAAATATCCTCATGTGCAACTATGCGATTAAAACCCAAAGGCGATTAACCGAATGCTGGAAGCCATTCGGATATCCAGCTCCACAGACTTTCTGTGCCATTAAGATGATGCCATATGTAATATAGGGACAGCTTCTGTGGTCGTCAATGATTTATTGGTCCAAGGAATACATACATATATCAATTTCCAGTTGAATGTCTTCATTAACTTCCGTTTGACTTAAAACAAAAGCAAACCATAAACTGTCCAAGTCCATTAAAGGGTATCTGGTGTTGCTTTTTTCTTTCTCGACCACAAGCTGGCCAATGTTTTCGCCAGCGATCTGATTACCCAGTGGTTTGATGCTCATAAATTTTGTTCTCCCTCTAATACTTTCCTCTTGTAGCTTGTTGGACGACACATTATTATCATTGACGTTGCGTAAGAATGGTTACTTTCATGCATGTGTGCCAGAAATGTCAACAGACACACACACAAACACACACAGAAAATGGCCAAAAAGGGACTAGAAGCGTGTCTTGTTTTACGGTAATTTTGGCACAAATGAGCCAGTTTGAAGTCTTTGGCACGACATTTGCGGCATTGGGCCACAAAAAAACCAACCACACCGAAGTAACGAAAACTTGTACCCACTTGAAATGGTGTCAATGTTTGGGCGTTGTGTGGGTGGTTAGTTCATGTCCAAGCAATGAAAGGACCTTTAAAACTTTTCAAAACGTTAAGGTCTTTTTTGTTTTTGGTGTTCTAGTTTCTGGTTCACATTTAACAAAGACAAAAAAATACAAAAATTTATTGCTTTAGGTCAGTTGAGGGGGGGGGGGGGGGGGGGGCCTACCTTTTGATCCTTCCAACCGACTAGCGGCGGAAAGCATATAACAAATGATAGTACCCAAATGCCAGCGATTAAGGACTTGGCTTTCTTCGTTGACATGATACTTGGGTAGGTGACTGGTCGCGTGACTGCCACATAACGATCCAAAGATATGGCACACAAATTCAATATAGAAGCCGTGCACATCCAGACATCGACGGCCAGCCAAATGCGGCACCACACATCGCCGAATATCCAAACCTTGCAAAGATAAGAATGTAAGTTCATTTGCAATTAGATATCAAAGACGAGCTTACCTTGAATACTTCCCAGGTGGCCGAGAACGGTAGCACCGCTAAACCCACCAGTAAATCGGCAACGGCCAAATTAACAATAAAAAAATTCGTAACACTACGTAATTTATTCGAACAAAAGACGGCGGCAATCACTAGACAATTGCCACCAATGACCAGAACATTGATGAACTCGAGTACGGCCAATGAGATCAAATTGGCTGGTTCCGTCCATTTTACAGATTTAATGAGATCCTCGCACTCTGTTTCATTCATGGCGGTACTTTTGAGATGGGTGTATATGCGTGTTTACCACCTGCAAAAACGAAAAGCCGCCGTAGGCAGACAGAAAATAAGTTAAATACATTTTGGCCAGAGCATTAGTCAGTTGTGGTCCTAATTGGTTGCTCCATTTTTCGTTTCGTCTTTTGCGTTGGCGTGTCTAATTAATTTATAAAGAGACTACTCAATGGGTGCTATAAATAGTACTCAGGAAAAAGAAAGAACAAAAAAAGGTCAGAAAATAGAAATATACACAAACCCACACACATACACAAGTAAACGAGAAAGTGGATATGGAAAGCTAAATTGCTGCACACAGATGACGGCCCAAGGGTTTGAGTTTGTCATGATTAAAGATTTGTTAAATTCAGCACTCGACGAGCTCTCTCGGAATGTGTGCTGAAGGCAACGTTTCTTTCTCATTGAGTTTTAACTTCTATGAACGCCAGCAGGCAAATGAACTTTGACTTTGGCAGGAACTTTTGACTGGTTTTTTAGCTAACGGCGCCATAATTGTGGCTAACCAATGGACAGAAATAAGGACAGGATAATGTAATGCCTGTTGGCAGGTTTGCTTAATTGTTTTGTCGGACAAACATCAGTTCAGTGGACAACAACAACAACAGCCTACCGGCCGAGCTCTTGTTATAATTGCAAATTAAATGCCGGAACCGATGACATATAAGAGATGGAGGCCATTTAACTGCCATAATAAATAATACTCATCATCATCATCATCATCACGATAGTTTGTCTTTTTTTTTATGAATGAATTCGCATGCAAATGAATTGCAACTCAATTACTATGCAATCGATTGATATCGATAGTGGTCATAATGTGCTTTCCATAAACTAGAAACATTAAAACTGCTAAACAACCAATCAATTTCTGGGCGCATATTCAATATTTGCACACAATTTGGTCACTAATCAATAATTGAAATTATTTTTGACTTTAATGGCAAAGCTTGGCAGTTAGGCACGCACACAACAACAACAACAACCATAGACACAACAACAACAAGAAACGACACAAGAATAACCACATCAAGATACATCCCATGAGGTTGGGGTAATTGCTGGGCATGAAATATTCAAAGCACGCAACAAATCGATTAAAATATATTTGCTTTAAGTATTTCCCTTTACTTTGGCTACACTCAACTTGGCCACACCCCTCCCCATCCCCATCTTCTCCGGATCCCAAAGAGTGCTGTAATGATGGGGAGTTGTGGCTTCTAAGTGGGATTTAAATAGAATTTGCTTTGTGTGCGGCTGAGGTGTAAAGAAAGTATCATAGCAAAATGGAAAGTTAATGTGATAGTAGACATCTGGCTTTTGGCCATCATTTCATTTCATTCACTTTTACCTTGTTATGTGGCAACAACAGTCGAGAATGGCAAATGAATAATAAATTAACACAGACACAGGTAAAGAGGTAGGTGGATGGGTGGATGGGTAGTAAAGTATTATTAATAACATTTTATGCTTATTGATATTGTTCGTTGAATTTATAATTGGCTAAAACAGTCAACAGTGATATATCAAATTATTGATTGTTGACCGAGTCAAGGTCAATGAATAAATTTGAAGACAATTTGTCATTAATGCGTTCTAATTATAGCTCATGAGGAATGTGAAATTTAAATTAAGTCGCACATAGCCAAAATTGTGTTTCCTTATTGGGCATTTGCTTAGAATTAAATAATTATGTTTAAGTCTACTTAATCCAGATCAGACGAAAAATTCTCTACCTTCCCTCACCTCAACCACCTGAAAGAGCTAAGGATACGTAGTTATATGTTGACTAAACTCAGCCAATGACAAGCCTAAATTTAAATATTTGATTACAGAAGCCTTAAGGCCATTTAGACGCTTATATATTTAGACCACAATTAAGGTTCGTCCAGCTAAATAATAAATCATGTGATTCCAGTCAATGTGGATAAACAAAACTAAACAATATTCAAAATTCGTTGCCTGGGAAACAAAACAGCTCTATAGATATTGATTTCTGAATTAAAATTGCAAGCTCTATTGACGTATGACTAAATAAATTTGTAACAGGTTCAAGTTTAGAATAATTGGGACAAATATATCGAAAAAATGGGGATGTAAACGATGGAAGCGAAAAAAAAGTGGCATCACCTCCCGCCAATGGAGAATTACAACATTAAAATCAATTATTGGCATTAAATGGATTAAAAGAAGACTTGCTTAAATTTGAGACACACATACGATAAGCACAACATTTATGTAAAGAGTAGCAACAATAAAAAAACAAAGCTCTTCCGTTTTCTTTTGTTCCAAATTGTGGCAAAGTTTAAAAGCATTGCCACTGCCGCTTGCCACTTGCCACTTTGTGTCATTTTATGTTCCGGCGAAATTTTGCATGAGAAAATTTGCTAACAGAAAGTGGCCAAAATTGAGTTGCAAGTCAGAACTTTTTGCCAACATCAAATTTTTGGGTGAATGTAATAAATAATTGACATTTAAAGCGTGTCGTAAAACACATTTAGAGTTTGGGGCGTATGGGGCGTATGAGTAATACGCTTTTCTTCTATGCGTACGCGCCCAGTTGACGATGACATAAAACGGAAAATGAACTTTGAGTAAATTAAATATAATTATGATGGCATTAAAAACTTTTTTTTTGTTTTTTTGTTTTGTTACATTTTATAATTCTCAAACGGTCTTTAATGGCCATAAAAAGTTCAATGAAAATGTTGAAAATTTTATGATCCATATACGACATACACATGCGTAGATAAAAATCTAAATAAACATATTCTTTAGAATATATATACTGCATATACATATATATATATAATCGATTGGCTGTGGAAAAAAACAAATTTTTAAATACCTTTTGCCATGACACTGAGTCATGACGTATGAGAAAATTTGTTCGTTCAACCTTCATTAACCCTTAATTGGGCTTAAAACTTAAGTACGTTTGACTCTTAGCCCATACTTATATACTTAGTGATTCCTAATACTCTCTCGGTTACATTTTTCTATTTTGTTCAAGTGACTGTTTGCAAATAAGTTTCTATTATTTAAAATTGACAATTTTCACTCAAGTAAGAGAAAGGATTTTTCTGCCATTTATCTCGTTTGAGCCAGCTTAATTGGAATCAAGCTAAGAAGATTTCTTCCTCTTCTGTTCTTGCACAGACATAATTTTCAATTGGTAAATCGATTACGAAGTACAAATACAATTTAGAGAGATTAAGTATTTAAATTGAACCTTGTTTTACTTCAAGATACATTTCAGACTTTCTTCCTTGCACACACACACACACACTGCTCTCTGTATATATATATATACATACATGTATGCACTTAAACAAACTATTTTACTTTCTTGTTTCATTTCGACAATATTTTTATTGGAATTATTTCAAAGGGGGCTTGCATTTGTGGTGGTGAGTGGGCGTGCCACACAGAGAAAGTATTTATCTCCACATTGAAAGTTGATTGAAATTTGTCAAAATCGGATACGGAATGGCTGAGAGTAGATATTTGCTTTATTGATATAACTAATGGACACTTTGCACGGAAAATCAACTCAAGCACGAAGCTCTAATTAAAAAATTTTCCATTAGAGTTAAATGAAGTTGGGCAAACTCATCCTGACTAATTGAGTGCTGCAGTTTGTTGGCTATGCCATTTGGAGGCAAATATTTATACGATGACAGTTTTTATTGGAATTGCTGTCAACAAGGCAGAGACACAGACACAGACCGAGCATTTTGGTATGCATACAAATTAAGAATAAAATTCCATTATTGCAACAACAAAAAAATTTACATTTGTTGCACGGCAAGGTCAAAGGTAAATTTCTCTGCATTTGATGCAGAGCAAAGGACAATGAAGAAAAAACTACTACGAAATTTCCACTTGCCTTGGGCTTTAATTGCAAATGAGAATTCGGTTGAATTATAATGCCAAGGCTAGCTGCAGTAACCTGTTAACGTGAACAAAGAATACCAAAAGTTCATGTCACGTACAGGTCAACTTAAATGGGGAAAGGGTCAGTTAATACTATAAAAAAAGAAAAACGGGGAAACACAAATAGTTGTAGTAGGTAAAACAACAAAAATGTCTGTGGTTTAGAAAGGACCTCTTGCCTTTTAACTATACCCATAAAACTTTGGAATTGTTTGATATTCTGTATTTTAAATATTTCAAAATACATTTCAACCTTTAGACGGAAACTTTGTGTGAAGAAAATGCTGGAAGTTTAACTTGTTTAAATCAAATATAAAGAATCCTCCTATCATTACACAAACAAGTCAAAAAAATACATAAATGCAATACTGGTTGGGAATATGAATCATGTTTGGGTTCAAAAAACCCTTTTCAAAATCTGATGAACTCCATAGGGGTAGGCAGAAATAATATACAATATTAGTAGCCACAAAAAAATATTAAAATTAAGTTGAAAGCAATTAGCACTGCCCGCAGTTTTCGCTGCCAAATGAGTGGAATTACATAAATCGCGAATTTGTGCAACCACGGAAGCGGAAATGGACCATTAGACACCCACACACACACACGCACACACACAAATGCAGATAAAACTCCGCTTTGCGGATAACATAATTTTGCGGCTTGCTGATTTCTGCCAATTGCCAAAAACCCTCAGCCCCACAGCTCACAAGAACTTTTAATTTAATTTGGGGTAATTGCCAGCGGGCTAAAATTTCAATTACAAAACATTTCGTTTTGGCCAAAAACTTTGAATTTAAAGTTGAACTATAACATTTGTGTGTTTAAATTTCAATGCGAATGCTTTGATGCTTGAAGTTGACAGACATGGAGATGGAAAATATATTTAAGACAAATTGAAATTAATGTTGTCATATAATTAAAGTGAGTATAATGCCTGGGCTGTTAGTGATATTGTTGATAAGTGGGGGAAGGGGGTTTAGCATCATCTATCTTATACCATTAATGACTCTTTTACGAGCTACAACAACAAAGACATGTTTACCAGGCGTATACGTAATTTTACAAGCAGCATTCAGTCAGACACCTGGCATATTAAAGACACAACGATGTTGTCGCAAGTGCCATGTAGATTTATACTGTGGATTTATTGCCATACATTTGCCTAACGGTAACTGCACAAAACTTCAATGCTCGACAACTACAAGATAATCAATGTCACACACACACAGCGGAGTAGAGCACGGCACGACACACATCAACTTGTCAAAGTTGATTGCAACATTCAGACAACCAGATGCAGGGTAAAAATGTGCAACTGGCACCAGCAGCATAAACTAGAACGTGACAGCAACTATGACGACTTAGTTCCCTTAGTTGGACCTCTCTCACTACTAACTTACTAACTCTTACTCGTGTCGTCATTGGAAATGTGTGAACAGCAGTTGCCCATGAGGCGGGCGTCTAGAACGTGCATGCCTCGGTTCTACAAAGGAAACGCTCAAAGGAAATAATAACAGGAAGTAATGGCAACAACATTTTTGCTCAACATCAAGTTGGACTAATTGTACACGGCATGCATTTGTGATAAATCTTTTGGGGACAAAAAGAGTTGCATCTCTCTCTCTCTTTACAGCATTAACTAACTCAAAAGATGTGACTGAAATTTTCAATTTAAATCCTGCGCAACAATGGAGTGGAAAACTTTACTTGAGATGATGATAGTTTTAAAACTTACCAGTAGCAGCAGTTTCTTGGATAGTTGTAACCATGAATTACAATTAGTTCGTTGCTGTGGCTGCCTTATTTCCATGTTGTTGTTGTGGCTCCAGTTGCTGTTGTTGCGGTTGTCCCTGGCAAACATTGGCCAATGCCGCTAAGCCAATTGTTTCGCCCTTGGTTCGACGTTTTACACACATTGTTCCCATCCAAAAACATCAAATTTGTGTGCCCCGTCCTCTATGTAAGAGTGGGTGCTGTTTGTCGGAGGGAGGGGGGGATGTGTGTCAGGATGTGTTTGAGTCTATATCCGAATGCGTATCTGTTGATTCTCAATTCACTCACACTGTCAGACTTTCTTTATGGTTTAGCTTGTGTTATTTTTTTGTTTTTTTGTTTGGGATGTTTGCACAATTGTTTACACGGCTGTCGGTTTATTGAGCCAAATATGTCACATGGGATAGAAAACACTTTGCTATCAATTACATTTTGATCCTGACAAATTCCACTACACAATCTGCAAAAAAAAACACAAAGAGAGAAAGAAAGAAAAAACAACCATAAAGTGTGAATTAACCACATAGCGTATACGTAACATTTAAACATAGTTGGGGTTAAAAAGTATTAATTAAATATTAAGAGACTTGCAACTTTTATTTAAAGACTTCAGATTTACGAGTTTCTTCTTTCATTTGACCTTTTCTAAAGCTTCAATCCTTGCTCATAGTTGAAAAGAAAATCTCAAGAGAAATTTACCATTTATTTATTACCAATTTAAATAGTTTGCCCATTAATTCAGTACACTGTGAACACATTGGCTGGCTTAGTTAGTCTCAAGCGATTCGACAACTTTCTTGCAGTCTCAGCCTGTACAAAAAGCTATCACAGTTTGCTAATTGCCTGACAAGCAACTTTTGTGAGTGACTCTGCAAGTTTTTGCAAATATTTTGCATTCGGTGGAAAAGTTTCGCAAAATAAATAAAACGTAACAAATAATTCAATTTTGATTGAGTGGAATTGTTGCAGGTGTCCTTGTGCTCCTTCTCGGCCTCCTCCGCCCCTACTCCTCCTCTGTGCATTGAAATTTATTGTTAAAAAACTTTCAACAAGTTTGTCAAGAGATAACTCAATTCCACTCGACTTTGGCATCCCTGGAAGTATGCAATTGACTTTATGCATTTCTCACTTATTTCACGCTCTGTCACTCCCCCTAGAGAAATATGTTGAAATTTTTTTTGCGAAAACCAAATGAAATGTCAAAATGGTTTGCCCCAAGCACGAAGAAATGAGAACAAGATGAGAAAAAGATGCATTTCTTTGGTTAATTTGCATATTTGCCACCTTTCATTTTGAATTCGTTTCTCAGTTACTTTTCCAATTCAAAGTTTTCGGTTGACCGATGACCGAAAAATCGATAGTTAATCAATGTTTAAGGTGTCTCAGACATTGTCAGCCATATTGAAAGGTCCAAATACAAAAAAAAGGAAATCAAAAAAGGACAAACGAGGGTGTGACTCTCAGTTTTCCATTACGCGCACGTGTTTGTAATGAATAAAAAATATGATGGTTAAATAAGTTGCGTAAAACGAAAATAACCTGGAATGGTAATGGTCAATTCGATTCAAATGAGTCATTTTGTTGCTGTTGTTGTTGCGGATTTGAGCAAAAGGTCAAATCATTGTCATAAGCCGTCGGACACAAATCCCATTCGGATGGCCTAATAACCTTAATTTGTATTTAATGACATCTAGACATTCGCGTCTCTGACAAGGGCCATGCCAACGCCCCGAAAATTTATTTATTTAAAGCAAACACCTAAAAATATATATATACATATAGCCATAATAATGTTTCGCTTCGTGCCATTCATATTTATCTTCTAATTTATTAAATCCAACCGTGTATATGTGGTTTATGGCCTTTTATCATGAATACCATACTATATATTGCCATCATCTGTTAAAAGCTTTTGGATTTGCATAGTAATTATGCCGTTTAATTTGTTTGCATAATGCATTACTCGCATTACTCGCTATTACATATGCATGAGTGTGAGTGAAATTCCTCTATGGCAGTAGCCATTTTACCGTCGCTTCATCATGTTTATTGCACAAATCATATTTGCTCGTTTGGAATTAACTCTTAGAGAGCAGGATACGCGCGTTTTTTGCACCCATCCCCTAGCATCCTTGAATTCCTGTATGCATGTTTTAGCTATTTTATGCTTAACGAGGACTAATGATTGTTAAGATTTTGCCTGTTTGCCTTCGCTACAAAATATTTAAAGAGGAATGTGCATTGCATAAATTATAATTACACAAATGAATGTAGAAGATAATTCCATTGGAAAAAAAGTAAATTCAACAAACTTTAAAAAGGCATTTAACTCTTTCTTTTCTGATTTGTTATTAATTAACACAAACTAGTTACTTCTGATAAGCAGACTTTAGAGTTGTCTCTTTTACCTGTTATCGATATATATCGTTTAGCTTAAACCCACTCAAAACCTAACTTCAAATTTGAATAGTTGAGTTTCGAAGGGTTTAAAACTTTTCTTTTCCTAAAGAGGCAGAAATTATTATTAAGCCAATTGAATAAATATTGAGGTGATAACATTAAGCTCTCGACTGAAGCGCAATCAACCTTGTCTTTGAACTAAATCTTCAAGTCTTCTTATCAGATTTAAGACGCTTAAAACGAAAATATTCTTTATGATCCGCTGTTGGGGAAAGCAAACAAACTAAGTCTAAAGAAGGCACCATTAAAAATACTATAAATTTAATATATGTATTATATGCATAATAAATGTGTGTGTATATATTTGGGAATATAGTGCGTGTGTGTGTTTGTGTGTGTGGTCGTCCTTTATATTAGCATAACAATAAATGCTATAAATAATCTATTGCATTGTGCCTCAAAATGATGAGCTAAATGGCCATAAAGAAATTCCAAAATGGTTTTAGCCAAAAGTTTAACCATAGACAACGCAACAACAACAACAACAACAATGGCAATGGCAAAACCAACAGTGGTAAATACGTCATCAACGAGGTGACCAAGTGCGTTGCTAACAAGGCAAAATCACTCGACTGCAAAGAGATTGAGATTGAGATTCAGGGCCACTTAAGTGTCGTTACTTTTTTTTTTTTTTGCCTTGCCTTCTTTGTCTCCCATTTCTAGCTGTTTACATTCATTTGTGTTTTATTTTTGTTGATATTTTCTTCTATTTTTTTTTGTTCCTGTTTTCCTTTCTGTTTATTGTTGTTTTTCTTCTTGTTTTTTTTTTTTTTGAAGTAGCATAAAGACGTGTTAGAATTCACAGCAACAGCAACTTGCATTAATGTTAGACTTGAGAGATAAAAGATTTTTCTACACAGAGAAAAACGACTAAAAAATTAAAGGGCCACAATTTACATTGTGGTAAAGCAGAGGATATTAAAAGACAAACAGAAATCTATATCTAATATCTATATTGAGTATGAAAATACATATATAGTTTTTCAGGTCATAAATTACAAACTATTAAATGGTTTGGCGTTCAAGTGGCCTAAATGACCTTATGGGCATATAGAGACAATTTTATAGTCACTTCTAATGGCCATTTTTCGTATATGTGGTTGCAATTTACTGGAAGCAGCTGTGAAATTAATCTCATAATGCAAGTGGGCCTAAATCTTTTGTTATTTAAATATATTTCATATATGCAGAAGGGTTCTCTTTAAGTTTTTTTCGAGTGTATGGGTATCCTTTGCTTTCAAATACCATAAACTAGTGCATTTGTAAGGGCTGAAGCTGCTGCAAAATGTGTTGAGTGTGTGTGTGTGTGTGTGTGTGTGTGTGCCTAATGCCTTTCATGCTCATTGCCATCCTAAATGAACACACGCATATATACATACAAACACACATACATATATACATATATATATACTAGTATTCCAGCAAGATCCTCCTTGCCTCTTACTAACAAATAGATTTGTGTGCCATGCTTAACAGAAATATAAAAATGTGGATACATTCCATCCCCCCACCCCCCAAATGACACCCTTAGTATCCTTGCTACCTCCTTGTCTCCTCCTCACACATGTCAGGCCGTTGTCTTGTCTTTTGGCTTTGCATAAAAAATTGGCTGTGAAAACGCTTTGGGCACTTTTGTTCTCTGTTTGCACACACCCCAAATAAACACACATACACACACACACAAACGCTCACCCATTTTCGCACACTCATAAACAAGAACTATTTTCTCCATACAACTTTTACTTTTATGCTGTTTTTTTTACCCTTTATTAAAGAAGGGTATAGCATAGACTATACTATAAATACATAAATTCAGAGCACTAAATTATATATATTCAATGTCGATTGTTTTACCTGATTGTAGAATTGATAGCGGACTATTTCTTCGTTGGATTCCTATTCAATAAAGAGTATTTTGAATTCGTCTTCATAAAATCGAGCATAGTTTGCCAACATTTTTATTTTCCCCCATTTGTTTTGTTTTGTTTGGTTCTTTTTTTTTCCCTATATATATATTCCAAATAATTTTCGTTTAAATTTTACGAAGCCATAAAAAGTATTTGTGGTTAAAACAAAAAGTTTCGCTTTAAGAGCTCACCGGAAAAAAAAATTTAATTAAAACAATGGGAAATAAAGAACAATAGATAAATTGACATCAAATCAATGGAAATTCTTTTCAATAATTGTCGCACACTAGTTTTATGCCCGATCAATTAGTCTATGCGTAAACAAAACAAAACCAGAAATTATTCATTGTTTCATTTAAACAATTTTGACAAATGCACTTAATGCTTAATGAAACTGTATTATAAATTAGATTAATTAAGCCAACAATAAATACAATTTTCAATTTCAATTCGCTCATTGTCAATATGGTGGATCGATTGGGTTTAATTTGAATGTTAGCTCAACTAATTTAACATTTGTTGGAAAGCCATATACAAAATGGAAATTGTTTGTTTCTTTGCAGGGAATGTGAGGGAAAATGAGTTGATATATAGTGAATGGCATTCAAACCGAACAATAAATCTGTGTTTATATTTTGACTTGGCCACGACTTCAAGATACTCAGCATTGTTGAGGTAAGTACCAAATCAAAACTATATATACTTTAATTAAGTTTCTAGCATAATTTTTGCAGTTAGTTTGCTTCAGGTTTAGTTTACATTCAATGCCTGAGATATTCAGATGAGATTACTATATTTCAAGTCATAGATATGGCCATTTCGTTTAATGTTCATCTTCGCTTTTATTATATGGCCATAGGGTATGATGAGAGAACATTGTCAAACTGCCAAATGGATGGATGGATGAGTTGTTGGCAATTCGAAATGTCAATCAAAATGACAAAACAAAAAACTAGGTAAAATGAAATCTATAAATTGCAGTTTTTTTCCCCATTCTACCACTTGCTTCGATTGAGTATGTTGTTGTTGTTTGAGCATTTAATGAAAATGCAAATTGATTATCGTATGACAGAAAGCAATTTAAATATTTTGCACAAATTCATTTTTTTTGTTGCATGGGGTGTGTCTGGCAGTTGCCAAAAATGGCAAGACACAACTTTAAAGGCTGTCCAAAAGAGAGAGAGAGAGAGAGAGAGGGAGAGGGAGAGAGAAATAAAAGAGGCAAATGAAATCAAATTACTTTCGTAGGTGGGCAATTAATTTAAAAGTGTCTGGCAAAAAGAAAGTTGCACTCATTAATTAGCATTTTCTTTCGTTTCTCAAGATACTTTTCTTGAAGTTTTGAAAAAGAAATGAATGAAGAAAAAAATTTCGGCAAATGGGTGTGCGTGTGTGTGTAAGTGTGTGTGTGCACAGTTCATTTGGCACGTTTTGGGTATAATCCACAGTCACAGGAGTTGCCACTCGTTAAAGAAGGCTCAAAGCAATAGCTGGAGGAGAGAGCGTCAGGAGCGTAAAGCTCATTTCCGTTTTATATTTAAACACTTGGGGGCTAAAATGTTTGCTTTACTATTGCCAAGCAGTGCAAAATCATCATAAAAGGCAAGAAATGAAAAAATAAATAGGTTCGTCCTCTTGCCATCTTCTGCCCTCAGCCACACACCTCTAGGTCCTAGGTCCTAGAGGTCCTCTGGAGTGGGTGAAATGCTTAGCAAGTGGATTTTTAAATTAGTTTGCCGACTCGTCGACTTTCCACTTTGCAGATAAAAGCCAAATCGAGGCGAGACGACAAAGTCCCGTCGCAGTGTGTAAGGTTGTCCAACACGAGGCCAGAGCCAATGGTCAGTCTAGCATTGGCACTGACATTTCAGAGTTTATTTAAATGAATTAGGTGATTTTTCAAGTGCTAAGCTTGCCACGAGCACTGTGAACTCATTTCCGTTTTCGGTTGCCGCTTCATTTGCGGCACTCATCTGCCAATTTTACTGTTCGTGTTGTTGTTGTTGCTTTTTTGTGGCAGCAATGCAATGAGCTGTTAATTTGCCGGTCGACGCTTGTCAATCAAAACTTTTACAGCACATGGCCAAGTAAGTGAGTGAGAAAAAGTCAAGAACAAACAGTAGAAGGCAGGCAGACAGGCAGACAGACAGCAGGTTTAACAATTTCCATGTGGGCATCATAAAAAATAAGCACTTTGTGTGCTTTAAATACATTGAGCAGAGCCAAAAAAAAAAGTAATATAGTAGCACGAGCAAAGGGAGGGGAGGGGGTAAGTCCTGAGTTCTTTTTTACTTTCGTTCCGTTTGTGTTTTTCTTTGAGGCTTCTGCAAGTTGCTTTGCCTCGGTGCGTATACGCAATGTGAGTTTTGTTTGTCTTTGTCTGTTTGGTGATTGTTCTCTTTACGGCCAGGCGTTACATGAGCTTCATTGCGCATACGACCCGTGTGCCAGGCGTGAGGTGACAACTTTGCAATAAAGCGTCAAAATGGCACGAAAAGGAAGAAACAAGAAGAAAAACAAAAAAAAATAAAAACCCCTTAAAGGGTTGCTCAACGTTTTATTGCTGTGTTATTGTTATTTAATGTCATGTTTGATACCAACACACACACACACACACCAACAAAGAGACCACACCAACACAGACACCTTAAAACAATTTTATGCCCGCCGCCCCATTAATAAATTTCAACTGGTTTGGTTTGTTTTCATTTCCCAGTACTTGTTGGCTCCCACCTTTCCTTCTCTCTCTCTCAGTCTCCCTCTTATTGTCTTTGTCTCTCTTTCTCTTCCACTTGATTCTGATAAAATTCTGCCACCCAATTGCTTTGTATTTGTTTGTTGCACAATACTATGTTTACACTTTTGTTTTCTTTGTTCTTGTTGTTATTTTTTTTTTTTTTGCCAAAAGAATCTCAGGTTTCGTTGGCTTATGCACGTAGGTTGCCTTTCCATAGTTGTCTACTTATTATGGTTGCTTTTGTTTTATTTTTTATAGCCTTGCAAAGATGTTACATATATTCCCCCTGCACAGAGCAATTCTGTATAAGCATATATATATATATATGCGGGCATATATTTATCTTTAATCAGCATTAAAAGCTGAGTTTATGTTGATATTCAAGCTGCTTCCTTTCTCCGTTTCTCTTTAAATAAATCGAAAGCGTTTAAATTGCAACAAAATATAAAAAACTTGGAACGTCTCTTTAATTGATGAGCCAAAGTTTGCTTCAGTAAAATTTAAATGCTAAAACATTAACTATTTAGCAAGTTAGTCTAGACATTGTAATATCAAGTCTAATTGTCTGATGCTGCTAAAAAATTCATACCTAGATTTACTTACTGTCTACATAATTAATCAAGAAATTGGTAATTAATAACAAATTTAGAACAGAAAACTTCTCACTAAACATTTTCGTATTTGATTTAAGGTTTTGATAGAAATAAAGACTTTAATTGCCAGGCAAAATTATTATTTCTTGGTATTAAATAAACAAATAATTTTTTATATAAATATAAATTTAAGCTAAGTAATTCTCTTGGTTTTAAAATTTAAACAGAATGCAATGAAGAAATACACAATGAAATGAAATTAAAACAAAAATTAAACCACAATCACAAAATCACATTTTTAGCTTTTATTTTTGATGTTAAGAATATTAATTTTCCATTTGTTGCTAAAGTTAAACTAACAAACTAAACTAAAATTAGCTTTGTCTGTTGAATCTATCTTCTTACTTATTCATGCTAAAAGTGGTTACCTTTAAGCAAATACCACATCAGTTTACAGATTCATACTAACTAGTACCAACTACCTACATAGATTCCAAGCATCAAAGAAACAGTTTTCTTTATCCCCAAGTTTTCGCTTGTCCCCCCACCTCTCCCACTTGGCTCGTTGGGGATTCGAATTTCTTCTGTCAAAGCTGTCAACATGAACACCTAGAATTTTTTGGCTGCCAAACAGTTTTCAAGTGATATTGCTTATTCCTTTTGGCCGTTTCAACCTTTTGTTCGACCTGTCAAAACATCTTTTTCCCCAGCTTTGTTTTCACTTCTTCTCGCCTGTCAGTTTGCCATTCCTTTTGTGTGTGTGTGTGTGTGTGTGTGTGTGTGTGTGTCTGTTAAGTTTCACGCCTTGAATGAAAACTTTTATATCCTAATCGCTCATGTCTATTGTTAAGGCGCACAGAAAACCCATTTAGTTAATTAGGCTACTGAAAATGTGTAAACAAAATCTCTAACTAAATGGGCTCGTGTTTCGTGACACATAAATAAAAAACAAAAAAAAAATCTAATTCTACTAGAAAAGTTAGTCAAAGTGGCCATTTAAATGCCCTGTGTAAAAGGGAGAATCTAAAATCACACTCAAAAGAGTCTCTACTTTTGTGTATAATTGATATTTGTTTTAATTTTAAGTCTAATCCAATCACTAAAAGTCTGAATTGCTATTAACTAAAACAAAGTATAGTATTAAATTGAAACTACATAATGCATTTTGAAAATATAAAGAAAGTAGTTAGTTTAAATGGATATTATGTAGCTCAGGAACTAATGAGTTCTATCTTTTAAATGATGTTTCCTTAGGGCACTATAACCCCGAAATACTTTTAGGCATGATCCTTAAGATCCTTACATACGCTCAATACTCTACACAGGCGACAGGGTATACAACGTTCAAGATGAAAATAAAGAAAAAAGTGAAAGAAAACCGCAAAGTCGTAGAAACAACACATGCTTGATTTTGTGTTGCTTTTTTTTTTTGTTTTGTTTTGTTTTGTTTGGCGAATTGTAATTTGTATGAATTTGGTGGCCCCTCAACCCCGCGTGGCTAATTACGTTGCAACTTCCGAGACGTTGAAATGGATTTGTACTGTAATTTGCCAAAGCTACGGATTTACAGTCTTATCCAAGGGCGAAATGTACAGACACAACTTATATGTAAATGCGATTAGAATTAAGTTTTGCTGACAGTTTTCATAGAGTAGATGCAAATGCAACTGTCTAAAGCATATATACATAAATATATTCCTGAACAGTTGGTAGCAGTTGAAATATTTGGTGTTATCTCAAATGAAAGCAACCAAATTACATAAGGAGATCAAATCAAATAAATAGCTTAATGCCATTTATAGGGTATCATTAAGACGGATCGAAATATGTGTTTTATTTGGTTTTTGTTATAGACTTCAGACTCCCAAGCAAAATCGGGCATTTGCATAGTTTAAACTAGAGAAAAAAAAGTGCGTTTGTCGATTCGACTCACCTGTATAAATCATTTTGATCTTGCAATTGAGTTTGAGATAGCGAACAAGTCGCCAAATTGAATTGATTTGTGAAAAATCGGTCAAGTTTTTGTTGTTGTTGTTGTTGTTGCTGGATGCACTTGCAGGCGTTACTTTTGGTTAGTCTTTTAACTTGTTTGCTTGCCGCTGGTTATATTATCTATATCTCTCTCTCTCTTACACACACACACACACACACACTCTCTATCTATTTGGCAATTAATTTGTTGTCATGCGTTGAAAAATTGCAAGCATTTTGTTTAGGCTTTGTTACACGTAGTTTTTGTTGTTTCTTTATCAAAATTTATAGTTTATTTGCGCTGAAAATTGATTGAAATATATTTTATTTCTTGATTATACGCTTTTGAGTGTCTATAACATTGTGCTTGACTTACAATTTATGGCTAAGCTAAACAATTATATTCGCTGTCAATTGCGCTTGGCAACGAAAAAAACACAAAACAACAACAACAAAACATACTGGAAAAAAAAATGAAGAAAATTCTAATTGAATTTTCGGTTCTGACATCATATTGTTGATTGTTATTATGTTTGTTTCCAGCAATTAACTAAGTGAGTTTAGTAAAAAAGGAAAGAAAGAAAAAGCGTTGCCCACATGAGTTGAATAATTTCGTTAAACACAAAAACACACACACACACAGAAAACACAATAAAATCACATAAATAAATATTCACACTTTCGGCTTGACATTTGCACAACAAAAATATAACAATAAACTGAAATGCATGGATATGGGAGGGCTACATACTTCAAGCCAAATAGCATTTGCGAGGAACATGTGCATAAATGTATCTCTTTACGGTTGTTGTTGTATTATTAATACTTTTGTTGTTGTTGTTGACGGCACGTATACGTGCCATAAATCTCGAATATCAGCTAACGGTTTAAATTTAAATTTTCTTCACTTGAAAACTCACGCACTTCAATTCGTACGAGGACCCAAGAGAGAATCCTTCGATGTGAGCGCCAAACTGAAAATGCGAAAAGGAACTTTCAATGCGTTGCGATCAAAACTGCATCCGAGTACAAGAAGCGCACTTCACTTCGTGTATCACACACCCACACACACAATCACACACAAGCATACACTTTTACACACACAGATTCACACACACACACACACAGTGATAACCACGCACACGCGCATTTACCGTTATGCCGTTAAGAGACGCCTTCGGCAATTTGGCCGTGGCCGAAAGGTTCTTTGTGTATCGTTAGAATGCGTGCGTTTTATTTCGTGCCACACAACCGATGCCGCAGAATTTTCAACACAAACTGAAATCTAAACTGTTTTGGCCGCTTCAACTGTTTGTGGCCCAAAACGGTAATGAAACAGCCCGAACATGGCCGAAACACAGACACAGCAATTGTGCTCTGTTCCATTCCGGCGTGCCGAGATTCAATCTCGATGGTGCTGAAAAATCGCATGAGAGAAAATGTTTTCGAGTGAACTCAACTAATTGGAAGGTTTCTTTAACTTCCGTTAACCATTCCCAAATTCGCCATTTGCATCTGGGCCTGCAGCTTGAGAAAATCAACCAAAGAATTTGACTTTTTCTTTGATTTTTCAAGTCTTTTTGTCCGTGCCTTGTTATCCATAAACAGACAGAAAAAGAAAACTCCGACACCCCCGCCAAAAAAAAAAAGAGGAGACGCATAATAAATTGGCAAAATAAGCATCCAAAGATGTACATTTGTCCAGCAAAAGGCGACAGCAACCATAAAAAAATAAAATAAAATAAAATAAAAGTAAAAGCGTAAGGAAAAAAAAAGGACATTCGCTTGCCTGCAAAAAGTGCGAATTGAATACCAAATTGTGTTTCGCCCCCTCTCCTTGCAATTTTCGGTTTATGTCTGGGAGGAAAGTTACTTGCGTTCAATTTGGCAAATTTCACTTGACTTTCTTTCCATCTTTATCCTTTTTTTCGATTAAGTGGCAAATGCTCTCAGTTTGACTTTGCTGACATTATGTATTAAAGTTAATAGAATTGGCCGCAGGGCCAATGAAAATGGAAACTATACACGAAAAGGGAAAAGGTACAAAGCAAAGCCACAATTTAAAAATCGAGTACTAAGTATTTTTATCCCCTTTGACTGACAGATAATTCCTACATATGAGTTAGAGATGCAGAGGATTTTGTTTATTAAAATTTTGCAAACCTTTATTGTTCAGATTGAAATTCATAACGTTTAATTCACCTTACCTTGTCCAAATATTTGACCTTTGTTTTTGTTTTTGGTCGGTTGATGTTTGCTTTACTTGTAATCAAGATTAATGAAAGGCACACGCCTCTGTTACGCCCACTTCCCCGTGTATTAAACCATTCATCTACACCATCCGTCCATCTGTCCGACCAACCATCCATCCATCGAGCCATCCAGTCATTCCTTTATATGTATATATATTCACAGCACGCGTTCATCTCTAATTAGGATAAACAGCTGTTACGAAAATTAATTACACATCATGGACACATGAGCATGTATTTTTTTTTTTTTGTTTTTAACTGATTCGCTTCCTTTGCTCCTTTGCTGCCTAGCAAAAAGCCAAATGCTTTAGCTCCTCTAATCAAAATGACCATCATAATGATAATGGTAATGATGGAGCTCTTTATTTTCGGTATATATGGATGGGTAATAAGTATATCTTCAATCCCTTGGCTAGCAATAAATCTCAGTTGGCTTAGATAAAAAGACAGACAGAGAGAGATACATAGTACATACTTTACTTTTCAACGCTTCACAAGAGTATTTGCTACCGAGTTTTAGGTGAAATTTGCATAGTTTTCACCCAAGGAAAATCCACTTGGCAAGACAACAAAAACCGCTGACTGTCTTTTCTGCAAGTTGTCGCAGACTTGAGGGGGGCAGCTGCAGGGTGACTAAGGGGGGTCGGGGGTAAAGTGCGAAAAATGCAATTTTTGCATATTCTCCAACGACTCTGCGGTAAAGAAAGGTGTTGAGCCGTTGGCCTTACCAAAAAGTAATCTTTCAAAGTATGTACTAAATGCATATTTTAGTAATGTAAATTTTGAAATTATGTATTTATTTTCAACATCAACAACAACAAAACAAGAAGCTAATATTCCAAGAATTATATTTGATTTTATGCTCTTAAGACTTTAAGTGTGAGTTTGTGTGTGGGTAAAATGAAAAGTGAATACCAGAGTTAAGTATATACAAGTGTATATACATATATACATACCCATAGAGAGAAAGAGAGAGAGAGAGAGGGAGATAGAGATAGAGAAAGAAATAAAGGTAAATGCAAAAGTAAAGCATTAGTTAAGTTTAGGCTGGTAAAAATAGTCTGACATTTTTAAGCTCTCATTCCATTGTATGTATTCATTGGCATAACTTACCACAGATTCACTTCCCTTACCCCCGCTCCTCGCTGCTCTCCAATTTCTTTGCTCTTTCTCTAATGCTGACTCTGCCGTTTCTGTCAGTCAAAGGCAAACACCTGTAATAAATATTCGTTTGTCGTCTTTCGTTTGCGCTTGGTTATCCTGGATTTCTGACTGCCTGCCACAGATACACAAATCCAAATACATTTTGTCTGTTTTTCCAAGTGAGCGCACACAGCAGAAGCATCAACAAAAACCCAAGCCCTGGAGCAAGTAACTGGAGGCCAAGGGAAAAGAAGAAAGAGAGGACAAAAAGCTACAGCACAAAAAAGAGAAAGAAAACTTGCCTAGCTGGCACAATTTTCCATTCGCTTCTCGCTTATGGCCCATCTCAATTTTTAAGAGGCAACACCATAAGATGGAGTGCAGCCCGCTACGCACTTGATGTTCTTTGCCTGATGTTGGTTGGATGGCGAGTTCACTGGCCATATTCCTTAGTGCAATTCACTCAACCATTTATGGCTGCACATGTTGCTTTCCTTTTTTGCCTCGCCACATACCTTTACCTTCTTCTTGTTGGCCCATTTTGATCCTGCTCATTTTTTTTTGTCGGTCATAAATTTACAGGCAAGCGGCTTCTCTGCTGACTTTACACACAGCAGGAGCAGAAGCAGCAGCAGCACCAGCAGCTGTTATGCACTTGTTTCTTAATTTTTAGCGTAACTTGGGCTACAACACCTGAAGCCCCGCTTTCACCTGGCTTTCACTAGGCACTTGCACTTGATGATGCAAGTGTCACACCTTTGGTTTCTTTTTCTTTGCACCCCAGCTGAGTGTTCAGTGTGTGTTATTAATTGAGCAATTCGCTTATTAATAAGCACCTGTGACTTTTAGTCTTTCAAAGGGAAATCTCAGCTGCTCGCATCGCATATCGTATTCCGGTCGAGTATATGTACATAAATCAGTCTTCATCTTCAGCCAGGACTTCATAGCTGTTAAAGCTCTTTAATTGCTCATAGAAAATTCTAATGGCAAACACGAGCTAACTTTTCCACATTGCGTATGTGAGATGTGTAAAGGAACATGGAGAAGAGCTCCTCTCCTCTGACAACGGTTTAATTGAATTATAATTACCAGCGTCTTATTAGCACAATTACAGTCAAGCCACAACCGCAGCCAGGACAGGAAAAGGACACGTGCTCACACTCACACACACACACACACACACCACACGACACGACACGACACATCCTTGTGGTTAGTACATAAAGTTACAGTCACTGGTTCTTGTTTAATTACTCAAAAAACACAAAATAACAAAACTCTTTTTAACTTTTGCATTATTTTTTAAATATGTCTGCTAAAATACTGAAGATCACGAGACTAGTTGGTAAAATATATTCAGTTTCTTTCACAATTTTAAAATATTTAAGCTTAACCTGAATTTATTTAGAAATATCAAAGAAGCTAACATCGGCTATGCCGAAGTTTATATACCCTTGCAGTCGTTGGTAATAATAATTTTACATGTTCAAAATTTGTTTTCTGCAACTCAATTCATCAATATACAAACAAAACAATTTTACTCTCTATTTTACAATTTGTTCTTCTTCTTCCCTCATTCCCTAAGCAAACCAACGCACGCATACACATACAGTTTATGTAGCGTTGCGTCTGTGTGTGTATGCATGTACTCTGTTGATGACGATAGACGTAGTAGACAGCAAGCAGCGCTGGCGGCAGTGCTGGGAGCAGAGACATTATTAAATGGCTTGTAACTTGTGTTATATTTATTCGATCACATTCAAATTTTGGGATCTGGAGTTTTATATCCAATATTATCATATATGTAAATTTCATAGCATACTCCGATTTTTATGAAAATGTTTCTTCTAGTTCTTCGTGGGCTATATGATATAGTGGTCCGATCCTGATGGTTTTCATACTTTATTTTTCCCGGGTAATAAAAAGCACCGAAAAAAAGTTTCAGCCCGATAGCTCTTAAGACGGCTGAGTAAAACGCATATGCACAGACGGACGTACGGACGGACAGACGGACATGGTTATAGCAACTCAGCTTGTCATGCTGATCAAGAATATATATACTTTATGGGGTCGGAAACGTCTCCTTCTGTGCGTTACAAACATCTGACCAATTTTATAATACCCTCTGCAAGGGTAGAAAAACATTTGCATACAAAACTATCAAACTTTATAATTGATATTAATTAAAAATCTGTAATTTGTCTATTGAAACATAATAAAAGCAATGTTTTCAATCATCAATGATCAATGAAACTCAAGGTTTTGTTTTCTTTTTGAGATAACAGTCTTTCCAGTGAAATTTTGTTATTTTTTGTCGCTACTAAATTGAAATATAATCGGTCAATAAGACTGTCAATGCCTTAGCTCTTATTGTTAAAGTTGTAATCTTATCACAAATAATGAGTGACAATGATTTTTGCTCATCAGACGAGGTATATAAAGCGGGGCAAAAGAAAGTCTCTAAATCAATTGCAAATATGAAAGTAGCTTCAATCATTTTCGTCTGTCTGTGTCTCACTCTAAGCGAGGGCATTCCAAAAAAAGAAGCCAATTTTAAGAAGGATATAGAGAACTTAAAGAAGTTAGCCAACAAAAGGTTATGTTTTTCGTACGTATAGAGAATATGTAATTAATGGATAATCAACAGGGCATTCATTGAACAACCAGAGACAAAAATTGGAAACCCATACACACGGGGTTTATCTCCGTGTCCTTTGAACGTAGATACAGATGGCATATATTATATTACTGTGCCAGGACACGAAACGTTTCCAGTTGTGTGTAATGCTGAAAACGCGGGTCCTGGCTATATAGAAATTGCTCGTCGGACAAATGCCGATTTGAGTTTCTTTCGAAATTGGAAAGAATACAAAAATGGCTTTGGATATCTTTATAATGATTTTTTTATTGGCCTCGATAAACTGCATGCCATAACCAAATCACAGGCCTATGAATTGTATATACATCTGGCAGATTGGCAAGGGCAAACGCGATTTGCACGATACGCCGAGTTTTATATTGATAACGAAAATGAACTGTATAAACTGAGCACATTGGGAGATTATACTGGAGATGCAGGTGATTCATTAAGGCGCAATCAAAATCAAAAGTTTACCACATACGACAGAGATAACGATTCGTGGGGAGGTGGAAATTGTGCAATTAATCGCATTGGTGGCTGGTGGTATAACAAATGCACCGCAACGTATGTAGCTACTTACTAATTTCCTAAAACTTGTATGACTATTTAAAAATATTTTCAGTAATCTCTTTGGAACGTATGCAGGAGACTTAAGTGGCAGATCTATTGATTTTGAAGCCATGACGTGGGACCATTGGCGTGAGGATTATTCATTTAAAAATTTAACAATGATGATACGACCTAAATGCAATTGCTAGTTATTTATTCACTTTCAAACGTTATATTGTTAACCAATTTGCAACAATTCATTTCTCTCTACTTTCATGAAATAAAGCGTCTTTTCAATGCTGATTTATGTGGCTTTCACTGAGAGCCAATGATGCAATTCGCTTTGCATAACATGCAAGTTAATCAAAGTTCACAAACAAGAAGAACTTGCCCAGTTGCTGCAGTCGAAGAAAACACAATCGTTTACGCCATATTGCTCATACGTCACGTGCGCACTTGAATTGCATGCGTAAATCTTTAGAGGCGAGCATACTGTAAGGATAACACGACCATCATGGCATACCTGGTACAGCCAGCGGCATATCAATGATTATAACACCCACACAGAGACCCCAAACACACAGCACACCCACACAACAACTGTATCATCATCATCATCTCTTGGCTTTCAATTTTAGCAGCTGGATCAGTAGCTATAACAGCAACAGCAACTTCTATGGTCTAAAACAACAGCAGCAGCAACAAACAACACTTGGACAAGAAAAAATGAAGCCAATACAAAAGAAAGTTATGCAAAAATTTGAAAAGTCGACTATATATTACCACTTAATCAGATAGATAACTTACTAACTACAAGAAAAAAAAAACGAACAACAAATAGAGGTTATAAATATGCAAATTTATAAAAGTAAATTAAAAATTTGCAAAACAAAGGCATTCTGTGTGGTCCAATTAGCCCAATATATTCACCTGTTACCCTTTTTTTTGGTCTGAGTGCATTAGACGAATATTAAAAGCACTCATCCACAGCAGGAGGAAACGTTTCAAACTCAGAGCCAACCATGGAATGGACAGGTGGCCTGAAGGCAGGCATACATAGGCAGAGGAGTAGGCGGAACAAACAAGTTGGTTGAGTGGTTCTTAAACCAGCAGTTGTTCTCGTCAATATCAGGATGATGATCAGCATCATTCCTCAATCCTCGTAATCATCATCATCATCATCTCTGCTGGGTGGGAGCATTGCATAAACTATGATTATGCAATAAATTGCTGTAAACAAAGTTGAGCAAACTACAAGTGGATGAAGTTCCCTGCCAAGTGGCTCTTGTTCAGGCATTCCTGTTTGCATAACTCAACGCTATAATAAATTAGAAATATGTATGTACAATATATTGGCCTCTAATCATATTTATTTGTTAATTCTCATGGCATTTGCGAATGAAATGCCAAAATGAAATGTCAAAAGTTGTTGTTTTCCGCTCTGTGTAATTTGTGCTGCGTAATTTTTGGAAGAAAAACAGATTTCCACTCATTCATATACACCTAGACACAATACTGTGTAGGCATAAATCCTGATTATAATTTTCCACAAAGGTCGTTAAAGTGGCAATGTCATCGCCAGGACACGCGGCAATAAAGGCCACAATACATGGCCTGCCATGGCCAAATGAAGCCACAAATTGCACACCTGTTGGGAGATATTTTCAAGTTGTCCTTTGCCATCGTGTGGGCGTATGGCTGGCTGGACCGAGGAATATCCAGTCGAAACGAGTTAAGCAATTTCATTTGATTATCTCTTTAACATTCAATGTATCACAAAATTTATCGCATGCTACTTTAACTCGCCCAGGTAGACACCTGTTGCTAATTCCTATTCCTTTTTGTTAATCAACCCAAGCGACAAATACAATTTATTAAAACGCACAAAGAACCAAAGTCCAAAAACAAAGTCCTAAGTCAATTTGTGTATGTGTGTGTGTTTGTGTTTGTGTGTGTGTGTGGCTATAACGACAAACGGATGAAATTAATCCTGTTAAGGGGGCAAATTGGAAAAATCATCAGACTAAACGTGACCTTAGTCTAGCTAGTTAGTTAATAGACAATATACATGCCAAATAGTTTCTATAGAATTGTGTGTAGCTGTTTTTTGTTTTGTTTTAAAAGCTTTTATTATAATAATATCTATATTAGTATTATATTATTATTATTATTATAGTTATATACGGTTTACTTATAATGTAAAATTAAAAGTAAACTTAGCTTAGTGGCTACAAAGGCCTTATAACATGTTTATATTGAGGAAAAGGAAAAATTTAAAATAAGTATGTATATATTTACAGTGTGAGGTAATATGTACATATATAGTTAATTGTTTAGATGAGCTCGTAAATGTTGGATGATTATAATAATATATATATTAGTATTATAGTTTATTAGATTGGTTAGCATTAACAAGATATAATGAAACTTTTATATTCTGATGGAAATATAAAAGAAATTAATAAGTAATTAGTTTTTTACATTTGAAGTGGAAGTGCAGAAAACGGTTTCTTTCCCGTCCCGCTCTATCGCTGTAACTTCCATCCCTAAGACACACATTGCTCTTCTCACCATCTCCCACTCTCCCAATAGGTAAGCGTGGGAAAACGTATACACTCCTCACTCTCCCCACCTTTCAATCTCCCAATCAGATTGTGCTAGTAATCGCATTCTCTCTCTCTCATTCGCAAATTCAAATTCATGCAATATCACTCTTTCTCTCTCTGTCTTTCTCTGGCATTATCTTATCATATCCGATATGAGCGAAAGAATGTGACAGAAAGAGAAATGTTTACAGAGAGAGCGATTCTTGCACTCTTCTTCGCTGTCACTGAGCTTATGAAAAGAAATAGAACTGCAAGAGTGCGAATCAGTTTTTGGGGTTGCATCCTCCTTCGGCTGTTTGCTTTACTCATTGCAAATTTTGCATATACTTTTAAACTAACTAAATTAATCTAATCCCATAACGTTTCCAATTACATTTCTCTGATGATATAACTGCATTCCTCTTTATTTTTAAGGTTTCTCCCAAACATATTTTAGTAAGCAAGAAAATTTCAAACATTTTTGTTGTTGATTTACTTAAGCTTTTGCTGATGCCTTGCATCCTTTATGCGATGGACCGGCATTTATCTTCAATATCAGGATATGGAATTGCAAGAATTCATGAAATTACTTACTAGTTTCGATTATGAAATGTGAATTGAAATGGTATGTGAAACGTATTTATTTATTTATTATCTGAATTGAAACCGTGATTGCAAATTACGAACAATTCTTAAATCTAGCTATAGCTACTAGGCCTTAAGCTAAAATTATGCTGATTAGTTAGAAATATATTTACAGGATACTAGATGTATATGTACAAAGACTAACTGATATTTTGGTAACTTTAAACCAGTTGATTATATGAGATGGGATAGGTTTGCTTCTTGGAGGAATTGTTTAATGGAAAGGACGTTGGAGTTGTTAAGGGAGTCGAGAGGATTAGAGGAAACGTAATAAATATATTTACTTAATAATTCGATACTCAAAATAATCTATAAAAGTTTAACTACTTCTCGTATAACATCTGTCCAAATGTCTGTAGTAATTTTGATAAAGGAGCCCTCTCCTCTGTCAGTTTGGTTAATGTGTTATCAACAAAAGTCCTTACTGGCTGGCTCTGGTCTGGTCTTTTTGACATAAGTAGTAGCTTCCGATTATTTAGCTTAAATTGTTGCTGCCAGAATAAGAAGCAAATGAAAAGACTTGAAGGGAAATGTGAAAAGTCATATAAATTCAACACTTGATGCATATTTCCCTTAAAATGCCAGACAACTAATATTATTCGTGTGGGGATGCCAAGTGTGTTTACGTATAAATGTGCTTTAATCCAACCACAAGGCAAACGCCAACTGAAGTGTGTATGGGTATGTATGTGTGTGTGTTGGTGTGTGTCGGTGTGTGGGTGTAAGTGTGTTGTGAGAGGTGTCGTTGTGGGTTTTTGTATACGGGGTCATGACCAAGCTCCCCAAGGCAGTCCACAAACAGCACTTAAAGCAAACTAACAAGCCAAGGGACAGACACGAGGGAGGCAAGTCAAGTCAAGGCTCCTTAAATTCTTTAGCTTATCAACGAGACGCCGGAAGCTGTGAAAACATTCATACATATTTACATGCTTCGGTTGGCATTGTTGTTGTTGCTGTCGTTGCTATTGTTTTGTTGTTGCTGCTTGCTGTCTTCCAATGTATGCCACATCTCATGAAATTACGTATTCATTGGTCCAAGGGAACAATTTCAAACAGTTAGACAAGAGCGAAACATACGTCTAGTAACCAAATTTGTCACTCTAGGCAAAACTTTCATTCCGGTTTAGCTATACATACATACATACATATAGACACATACATACACACATATAGCATCATAACTGTACATTTCCTTTCCATTCACTTATTTAATTGGCTTAGTGCAAGTCTTAAAAAGATTTTCCACATTTCTCATGCAAATTCAATTGCTGTGAAAAATGTCCATTAAAAATTGTAATTAAAATTTTAATAATTTAATGCAATTGGCAACAATTTGTCGTCGAGATTTCAACGTCTTCGTTGTAGGCATACCGACGTTGTCAATTCAGTATAAAAATCGATCATAATTCGATTAACGCCTTACCAAAAGAGAGAGCAAGAGAGACAGTAAAAAAGTTAGCAATACTCGAAACCAGAGGAGCCTCTGAGTGCCTCCTCGTCTTGACACTTGCCGATGACTGGGGACGTGTACAAGCAACAAGAAAAGTTATAAAACGAAAGTTTCAATTTGGATTTTACATTTTGCAGGGGAAACAAGAGAGGCCTAAGATTTATTCATGGCTCTGCAGCTAGGCCTTATAAAAGTAGATCCGAAATGTTTGCCAACGAACTTAGACAAAATATTAATTACAGGTATTAATCGAAAGGAAACCTTTAAGCCGTCTTACGATAATGTAATTCTTAATTTACAATTAAAACTTTATTTTGCCCTATACAAAATGGCTTTCTACATATTTATTCTCTTTATAATCTTATATCTAGACTCTTCCCTGAGATCTTGATCAAAAAAAGGATATTTGAAAAATGTATTGCCTACTTTTTGGCATATTAATTCTTCTGAAATAGAGAGGAAGTAAAAGACTTTATTAGATTTGATAAGACAAAATCAAAATAATACAAGAAGGTAACCAATGAATAAAAATATGTAATATATTATTATATTATTAGAAAATTGTATTATTATTTCAATTTAAGCCTTAAAGAATAGCCTTTATCAGGATTTACAAGTATCTTAAAAGAAATTCCATATTTATTTACTTTATTTTGTTATTTTCTAAAATAGTTTCTTGAAGGAAATTGCAAGATGAATAACTCACTCTCCTCTCTTTCTTTTTAAATCAACTTGCCTTGATCTTGTAAAAAAGTAATCATTTGTAAAATCGACATATTCACGAGAGAATAAACGAGATATATGAAATGTAATTTCTCCATGTACTAAGCTTTCTTGCTCAGTTGCTTGTTGACTTTCCAAACGCGCAAATTGCCAAAAGAGATTCTAGGAAAGTCTGAAACAATAATGGGCACATCAGTTGTCAGCAGCAAAACACATCAAATAAGGCTGGCTCACCAAAATCACGAAAATCTCGTTACACAGAGCACAGAAAAAAAAGGGCATCCATCAAGCGAATTGAGAACGCCCACACCATGACGGTGGATCGGCAATTGCAAATCCTTCCATTACATACTTAGATATATGTAACTTATATATATGCACATATGTACAAGTCTATATATATGTACATATATTTATGTGTACTATATAGCACGCATTGTGCCCGTATAATGTCGCTCCATAAATAAAGGCAATCTAAAGAGTACGTTAACCTAAGCGTGGGCAGGTTGACAGATCAACCATATATAGGGCTGAAGGCTCGTGAAGTGATGATAGAAACGTTGCTGTTCCCGCTGACACGTGTTGACATGTCGGTTAGGCAAATGAGGGTAGACAGTAGCTCCCAAGAAAATGGGGGACCCCCCGCAAAGTTTGACAAGTTTCCATGGGAGGCAACTCTCTAAAACTAAGCTACTGACGGGTCATTAGATGGATTTTATATGTGTGTTGGTGGTTAAAATGAGATGGTGAATCTTGTGGTGACTGTCAAACAAATAGTCTCTGGGGCCACATAATAAATGTCAGCCATTTGCAGAACAATTGCAAACGGCAGCTGGACCAATGTCTAAGGAGAGCTAGAAGTGCCCCACCTACTCGTTCACAATTTCAAAATCTGAGCTTAAAGAACATTGATTAATCAGAATTTGTCTTGCTGGTATTATGATGCCACACAGACGCTTAGAGGCTCTTCTGGTGGTTTGCTTTAACCACCTTCTGACATCCGTTCGACAAAACCGACAAACTGTCCACAGAAAAAACCAATATGGCAAACGACGATGGGTTGAAATATAACAACGGTATAATAAAATGAATAAAAATTGTAGGCGAAGCAACGAATATTCCACACACTTCCATAAGCCAGAAGCTAAATCTTTCAAGTGACGTACTAAATGTCCTTTACAAAGGAATTACAAAAGGCATGAAAGAGGTTTTTGTTTTAGGAATTGTTCAGCCAAATTGAAATGAAATAATATGATAAAAGCCAAAGAAATTGGCTAAAATGTTATGACCATTTTGCACTACCCTAAGCCAGAGTATAAAGACGAGTAAAATAGAACCCAACAAATAAATGCAAAATAATAAAAAAAAAAAAAGTAAAAAGGGAAAAAAATCGATTTGAAACAGGCTCCAATTGAAAATTGAATAGAGTCGGGTAGTCGATGACACTGTTTCGGCGGCAGGATATGGCACTGGCTAGCACTTTACACGTTGTCATTTGATAACCCATTGTGGCAAACGCAAATTGAAAAAAGTGCCAACGACAGAGCGAAGTGGCAAAACGAAATAGGCGAACAAAGCCTCATCCTGACAAGGGGGACAACGGGCATCTCTTTAGGTAGGAGAGAACATGTGTGTGTGTGTGTGTGTGTGTGTAAAAATGAAATCCAACAAGGACATTAGAACATCACTGATGATGCCAGCTCATCATCATGGCGCGTGTCCGTTTGAATTTTTACCCGAAAATAGCTACAAGGGTTTCCTTGTCATGTGACTGACGAACTTTGAACTTTTCTTAAACCGCAAAAGCCAAAGCAATTAACATTAAATGACACTTTGATTGAAATGTCTAATATGTAAACCGTCCAATCAACCCAGCTGGTCAAATGAGTTCAAATTAAGGACAAAGGACAATTTGCGCTCTCGGCAGTTGAAGGGCATCATCGTCACAAAGAACAAGGCCCAACAAGAAACAAAAAATGGCAAGGAATTCCAAGCAAACGAACAAAACTTGGTCGAAAGCAAGTCAAGCGCAAAGATAAGACATACAATGTCCTTTAAATACAGAAAAAAAAAAAAAACGAAGGAAGAGAGAAAATCCACTGAGTACCTTTTGGTTGGGTTGGCATCGCTTGCATCTGCTGGTCCCGCACAATTTTTTTTTTTTGGTTTTTTTTTTGGACAGAACTAAAGGAAAAATGCAATAACTTAAACAGATACGTGCTACCGTCTGCATTCGAAAAAGGCAGAGCCAATTTTCCGACTGCGCTTATCATTTACTCCATTGACTGAGAGCATTTCGCATATTCGTTTCTTTTGGCACACGCTGCGTATGCATAATCCATGAGATAAGTATGTAAGGAGCGACTCTATAAATATTTGCGGCATTTAAGAACTCTCAGTTGGGGGTTATTAAGAACATTTCTAGGCTCTAGGGATACCTTAATTGCTGTCATTAACATATTGAATACCCAAAAAGTGTCTTAAATTATTTGTTTTCTGCATTTAACTATGCAATTATCATTTCAAGTAAATTAAAACCACTTGAAGGCAGACAAATTGACTGACACGTGTTTACCATTTTATGTCTCTCATAAAAGTAAGACAGAGATTTAAATTAAATTGAAAACTGGCCAAAAGCATTTATTGTCTTGTGTTTGGATTTTCATTTGGCTTTTAATGGACCACGTCTTTAGAATTACATGACTAAAAACAATAAACGAACGAACGAAAATGTAAGCAATATAGAAATTTATCTCTCTCTTATTTTGGCAAAATCTCAGCGATTAAATTTCAGTTGTAAATTAAGTCTTTAGATTTTCTCCTTCTGATTGGTCGCATCCGCAATCTACACAATATTTAGAATTTAATTTAAGTATATGTATGTGTATATGTGTGTGTATTGCCTGTTGCCTAAACCAAATCCATAATACAGACACTCACACATATTTTCGACTTACAAATAAACAGAGAGCGAGAGAGAGAGAGAGATAGCGCACAATCTCAACTCTTTGCCCTGAACTTTTTGGCCAACTCTTGAAAACTCTTGTTTGTGCATAAAATTAAAGAAACTCTGGCAATTGGGGCAACTTTTTATGATTGGGTTATGCTCGGTCTGCGTGTGCCGGCTGTTTGGGTTAATAAAATATGCAAAAATTTCTATGCTGGCAAATTAAGTTTCGTTTTTCGTTTTTGGTTGTTGTAGAGACCTTTTTGACACAGAAACAGAATCAGAAAGCAAAGTCAAGATAAGTTTTTCACTCTTGATGGTGGTGAAAACATATGCATCGCACATACGCACTGTTGCCTTGCCTCAGTTCAGTAATAATCAAATTATTTAAAATAGCAAAAACCCTTTTGCCACAACCTGTCACGTTGCTTTAGTGCCCAGAGTGAAGTGAATATTTTCTAATGGGTTAACTATGTTTTTAGCTAACACTTACACACACACACACACACACACGTACTCATACACCCTTATATGTAACTAATTGTATTATAATTATCTTGTTATTGAGTTAATTATATATGCTATACATAGAATGTGGCAAGTATGGCTTCAAGAGGAAAGTGCTTTTACCATGGAATTTGCATTAAGCAATGTTGAGGCTAATACTTTTTAAGTTACAAACAATTTGACAACTCAAACACACAAAAAATAACACAAGAATCTATTAAATAAATTGAATATTTGCTCAGGCTTTGGTAGGAAGCCTTTTCAACTAATTTGAAGTGTTAGGATTGGGATGGACCAATAATGTTTCTTAACTTTTTTGACATCACACTGCTTTCTAAATTGGTTCGCATATTAAGTATACGAGACGTTGACTACATATAATTCATATTAAGCAGTTCGTTGACCAAGTAAAAGGAACCAACTGCTGCGATGTGAATTAGGCGTTTATTTGATTGGCTCCCCATGCCTTCAATTTAATATTAATCGCAAATGTTTTACTGAAGATTGTTACACACACACAGAGAAGAATAATCATTTCAACAAATAATTAATTAACAACTGGCAAGGCGCAAGGACGAAAAGATAATTTATACAAATCAATTAAATTAATAATTTACTATGCCACTGCAAATATTTTGTATAAGCAAAACAAGTAAAGCATTCTTTTTATTAAATTATTAAATACACAATAACAAGTAGCTGCTTTTATTTACAAATTAAAATAAAGATATTCCAGTTATTTTTATATGCGCCTAACATTTTATTATCAATATTTTTAATACTGACGGTAAATGAAAATATTTCCTTTTCATAAAATTTCAACTAAAAAACGTAAAACGTATAAAAATGAAGTTTCATCAGATGAAAAAATGAAAAATATTTGGAATGTGCAAATATAAAGTAAAGAATACGTTTTCACATCAAAATTGGTTGCATCATATACAATTTTTTTCCCCCTTTACGAATATGCAATAAACCCTTTAACAGGTACTAAAATTCTAGAGAAGAATGTAAAAAAAAAATACAGTAAATAAATGCATATAACTTTTAACTCAACTTAGCATCAGAATTTTATACATTGAAAGTCCGCTCTAATGGGCATATCCTGCTCCTGTTTGTATAAAAATATGTAGAGAAACATTTCCTCACTACACGAAATTGCTGAGCACACAAAAGTGGGTAAGCGAAAATGCCATAAAACGAAATAAGCCTAACCGAAAAGTCAATGAATGGTATTTCATTTTGTTCGATTGTTCGGCGCACACACAAACACACACGCACACACATGGTCTGAGTTCGTCAATAAACCTATACCTGCACACCCACTCAACCATCCATACACACACAAATACAAATACATACACCTGGTATTTATATTATTTATGAGTGTGTACTTTAACTAAACAGAAAATTCAATTGTTATTTCTTTTGCCTCATGCCATTTACTCTACCTGGAACTCTTCCCTTTTTTGCCTTGGGTTTTCCTTCAATGTTTCTACCCTCATTTCATACCCTCACGCTCAAAATGTGGACGACTTCATTTATTTATAACTGAATAAAATCAAAGTCGAACGTGTTTATGCAACAAATGAAGTACTTTAGATTCAATTATTTATTTGTCAACAGGATTCATAATGGTTGATTTTGTTGGTTTGTTGTCTGTTTGCCTTTCACTGGAATTTCAAAGGAGACAAAAAACTATAAATATCTGCTTATTAAAGGTAAAATACTCAAAATAAAGAGGCAGTGGGAGAGGTAAATCAGCTTTCGTTGCTTTGTTTGGGTCAGACCACAGACTTAAGAGTTGTAAGATTGTAAAGAGTTGATCAGTGTCTGGCATTTGACAGCTTCTGGACTGGCCAGAATAAAGCAGTAAATACTTGGTTACAAATGAATACTCACTTCGTCGACTTCTCGGTTTGTGGGGGGGAAGGGAAATCAATACTTTGGCAATCAGTTTTTGTTCATGGCTTACAAATGTAATCAACACGTGGAGTGGTGGTACATTGACTAGGCCAAATCCCTGCATGCCGTCTACATGACCTTGCAATCCTTGTTCGGAAAGAAGAAGAAGACGACTAATCGAAATCGAAACCCAAAACCCTGAAACCCCAAAATAACCCAAACTCTTAACAAAGACAACTTCAACTTAGTTTGGACCAAATCCTTTGAGAAATTAGCTGCCTGACTGGTTGAAACTGGATTTTCTTGACTATTTCTATTGGTTTTTACCCACTTAACACCAGCACAAATTGGCTCTGTGTGTGTGTGTGTCTCTGTTTGTGATTTAATGACCTAATCAGTAGGTGAAAGAGAGTTGGGCGGCACATATTGAAAATATTGTACAATTTATAAGGAATTTGTATTGAAAAACACCGCACGCACAATTATAAGACTTGCGTCAAAGTAAAAAAAGAAAAGAAAAGAAAAATTCTTCTTCCTGCAAACACAAACACAAAAATCAATCGCCATTGACGTCAATACAGAAAGAGCATACAGAGTCTGGGCTATTGGGTGACATTTTAAAAAATACTTTTCAAGTTTTCTTCAAGCTCAAAATGCTGTAAATTGCATGTGGTTGGTCAAAGGAAAAACTCCTATTTTTCCTCCTATTGGTCGAGGCACAATAAATTGCATTTGCCAGACTCTGTGGTCTGTTTGGCAAAACGTTTTACAAAAGTTAAAGGAACTTCGAATTGAGTCAACAAGCAAATGCAATTAACTAAAGGCGACTAAATAAACTAAAAATGCGCTTTTCAATTCATTTTTCCATCGTCGTCGTCGTCTTGTCTACTTTTGTGTATTTTCTTCTTCTTTCATTCACTTTGAATGCAAGAAATTAGCGCTAAGAGATGCAATGAGATTGTGACCGTTGCTCAATCAGGGCAATTTGCAGTCAGTCTGTTGGCTGACTCAATTACACCATAGCACACACACACAGACAAATGGTAGCAAAAGTCGTACTGGAACACTGTTTTGGCATTGATTAAGCCATTAAATTATTAAAGCTCTCTCAGAGACGTCCAATGAAAAGTCAACACCTGTTGTTGGGTTTTGATTCGCGCTTGTTATGGTTGAACTTTAATTCTCACTTGGGTCTTTCGTCCCCTCTTTGAAGACAATGTCGTCGATGTTCCCCCTAATTCAATTATCGGCATGAGGAGCACGCTCCTTAGACAGAGACACGAGCACGAGTCTCTCACCCACCCACCAGTCACCAGCCAGACAGACAGACAGACAGCAGAGCTTGAGTCGTTGAAGCTGAAGTTGGTCCTCATCTGTAATATAAACATTTGCCTAAACTTTACAATGAAATTATCTGAGCTTGTCATGCCACGGCAGGTACCAGTAAAATTTTTGCTTATTTTATAGAAAACCAACAAAAACAAAAAATGTCTTATAATTTTCTGTAATTTTATGCTTATTTTTTTTCTTTCTGTGGTCAGAAAGTGATTGATTGAGGATACACCAGTCAAATGGTCACAAATTCATAAGAATTGTAAATTTGAATTGAGAATTGAGTAAATTCCAAACGCTTTTAATGTCCTAATTAACGTTTCAATAAGAAATTTAGCTATATAAATAGAAGATTCATGAAAACTGAGAAACCAAGAGAAAGTTTAAGTCTCTCAAACTAATGGCAAATTTATGGCTAATGTATTAAACCTACAAATCGTGAATCTCGAATGATGTCCTTTAAAATTATACAATTTTCACTTGTTTTTAAGTCAAGGCTATATATTCCATACGCAGTGTGGTACAGCTACTAAGTGGATTAACTCTGGAACACCATTAGTCGCTGCAATCCATCGTCAGCTTTCCTCTCGAGACATTCTCTGAAAATCTGTCGCATTTAATTAAAGTGTGTGCGTGTATCTGTGTGTGTGTGTGTGTGTGTGTGTGTCTGTGTGTGTGTTGCTTTTTTGCATAAACCGTAGCAAGTTAAAATGCCTTGACAGTCAAGTGGTTGACATTTTGTTTCTTTATGCTTTTTCTGATTTTTGTTTTAAGTGCGTTTAAATATTTCAAAAGTGCGCTAAATTTTAAATTTTTCAATATGCCATATACTGGCAGCTGTTGGTCTATTAGTCTCCATCTCTTTCACTCAGTCTCTTGTTCTCTTTGTCTCCTTTTTTTTTTTTGTTATTGTCGCTATGTGTGGAGTGTGGTACATAATTTAATTTACCAACATAATACGCTGAGCATTAACAAAGTAATTACGGGGCATTATGGCAACCGCATTGACAGAGCCAGCCCGTTCGCCACGTTGCCATGGCAGTCACTACTACCGGATGATGGGAGTACGTAGTGGAGACCATTGTTGTTGTTGTTGCCAGTTGTGATTCTCACAACATAACCAGATATCAGTGTGCAAAAAACCATTTCACTAATTAACGAAAAACTTTTTTCTGCCTTCTCTCGACTTTAAAACTAATGCCCCCCCTCCTCCTATCACCAAAATGAAAACTCCAATTGGCTGAGTAAGAAAAATTACATTCACAACATACAAAAAACCGAAAGCTGGACAACAAAAATCCTAATGAAGCCATTTGGAAGCATTCCCCAATGGTTAGTCATTAATCAATATAAATTGAAGGGAAACCCGCAAAGGCACATTGCAAATAATGAGTAAAAATATCGCAACAAATTGTAATTTGACTAATGTTATTCAAATTTCAAATACATATATATAAGTACTTGGCAAAATAAAGCAGATTTTGTCAGAATTTAACTCTTCAGTCTACAGCAAGTAGAAAATAGAATAGAAATGGCACAAAAATTATTGAATAATTGGCAAATTTTAAAGCCAGTCGCTCTTGAAAAGTTAAGAGTTAATTATTTATATTTAAACGTGAGTTAATTTACCAAAACCATGTTGTATGTGAGCTATTAGTCTCTCAATTTGTTCAGTTAATTTTTACCTTAATGGGCAGCTGCAGAAACAGCTTTCAGCTTAATCATTTGGTTTAAGTTTAATAACCACTTGAAAGTTTGAAATACAAATTTCCTAGTATTCCAAATGCGTCATGCCAAGAAGTCTTAAATTTTTTACTCTAAATCAAGCAATAAATATAGTTTTTCTGTATATGTTAGTCCTAATCAGGCGACAATAAGTTAACAAGACTTTTGTAAAGACGAAAAAAGATTTATTACTATGTTTAAATCGATTGAACCCAAACAAGAAGAAGGTATATGACTTTTTCCTAAATTCAGAAAACATTAGTAGTATTTTAATATGTTAAAAACAAGCAAATCCTTTAACATCTGACATTGATTTTAACCATTTGACTATTTTATAGATATACGTGGATATAAGTCTGTTGAAATTAACTCTGCTATAGACAGAGGCCAACTTTAATTTCAAGTGAATTCCCTGAGAAAAGTTGGCTAAATATTTCACAGCATTCTCTACAGCTTTCTCTCTCTCTCCTTCTCTCTCTGTCTCTCTTTGACCCTTCGACAGTGTTAAACCTCTCTCAGTGATTTAATTAGCCTCCATCAACTTGACTTTTGACTGGTTGAATTTTAAATAAATCCTCCGCTGTTCTTTATTTATTTATTTTTTTCGTTTATCTGCTGCAGTAAGACGAGAACAATGGCAACAGTGAAAGGACCAACAAGGTTTATATATATTTAAATAAAACAAGAAGAACAACAAAAAAAAACAAGTAAATTTGCCACAATATCAAGCAAAGAAGAAGAAAAAAACGCACCGTTCCCAGAAGGAAAAGCAAATATGCAGCATTAAGCTAAAAGAAAGAAATTTTCTAAAATGTCAGCGTGTTGAAAGGGGGGAATGGGGCACAGGAAGCGGCAATAAGCGGAATGAAATGAATTAAAATGCGAAATGAATAAGTAAGGATTTCGATGGTAGACAGATGTAGATCCAAGTCTGGATGTTGTCAGTAGCGACTTTTGATTGTTGCAAAAGAGACGATTTCCCATGCCATTTTGCCATACATTATATGGCCCACAGGAAAGTGACAGTTAAATATTTTCTTGCCTAAGGGTAATTTTTCAGAAGAATGCCAAACAAACCCCACCCACACGCACACACACACACACACACACACTCAATTAAGCAAACCGCGAATTGCGTATACGCAGCGTAGAGCTCCCAAAACGATTCCACCCACTCAAACACCCACACATACGCACACGCATATGGAAATGGAAAATTTGAGTGCACTTTTGTGCCAAATTAAAATGCCACCTGAATTGCATTGCCCCGTAAATGTCGCTTTGACATAAGCAGAAGCAGGTGAAACCTGAGCAAATATTTGCTTAATGCCACACACTGTACAAAGTGGAACAAAAGGTTAGAAAAATACGCAAAAAGTGTTCAGTCTCCAACTAGGTGGGCGCTCGCCAACAACATGTGGGCGTGATTCATGCGCAGTGGTCGCCAGTTGGTAGCCGACTGATGATACGCAACAATGAAAACTGAAACATGAGCAGGTCCTGAAAGCCGTGTTCAAAAGTCAACAGGACATTTTCCAGGAATGTGGTGGCAATTGAAACACATGGAATGGCACTTGCATAATCCACGGAATCTGTTTTCAAAAGTCGAATATTTGTGGCCAAGACTTAAGATTTGATAAACCCAAAAAAAACTTGATACATCAAAGACTCATAAAAAACATGAAAAATTTGCAAAACTCAAGATTCAAGAGCTCAACTAGCGAAGGACTTGACACAAGCGCGTCACACTTTAAGCGGCTTGTGCACAAACTTGGAGTTCTGACCAAAAATCACCTGTTGATTCTACCTAACAACGCGATGCGTCGCCGTGTGCCTTAATTAAAGCTTTTAAGCCAAGGACCAGTCAAGTTTTCTTGGCTTTCAAACAAAAGTTTCACTTTGGCCTGTTGTGGCAAAGTCAGCATATACATATATATATAGGTATAGAGGTAGGTGAAAGAAATTAATCCACTCTGCTAAAATTTGTCAAAGTCGAACTGAGATAAGAAATAAACTTATTTCATTCAATATGACAAGACAGTAAGATAGGACCAACTTGCATGCAAAGAAACAAAGTTTCTAAATAAGAAAAAGCAATGCAAAACAAAGAAAAACGTAAGGAATCGGCAACTAAACAACTAAAGATTGCTTAATCAAGCAGCTAACTTTAAATACACACCCCAAACGACATTTTGATAAATTAATTAAATACCTTTTGCTGGCTTAAAGAAAAAGGTTTGGAAAATACATTTATTTGGCAACGGCAGTTAAAAAATTTCATAAAATTTAGATATACAAGGTGGCGTAAAAGAAGTCATCCGGGCCAAAAGAAGTCACCCGATGTTGTTTGGCTCTAATTTTTTTTGTTTATAAAAAACTTTGATTCTGTTTTTAAATTATGTTTATTTAAACATTGAGAATTTCATTTAAGTATTGGCCAAATAAACATACGTTTTTTTTATTTAGAAAAAAATTAGAGCCAAACAACATCGGATGACTTCTTTTGCGCCACCTTGTACCTTCTTTAGATATAATTTTTTAAATCTGAAAATTGCAGTTATTAGTTAAATAAATGGATAACAAATTTTGTCAATTTTTTATTAAAAAACCAAGTAATAATGGTGGAAAATCTAATAATTTGTCAAAGTAGAAATGTCAATAAAGAGATAAAAGTCATGGGTTCTTAATTCTAAGATAAAGATGACGATTAGCCCCTCAGTCAATTCGTTAACAAATAAATGAATTCTTCATATTTCAATGATATATAGAACTGCTTGAATTGTATTTCATTGTATACGACATATAGTTCTGACGTTCATTATTAATGTGGAAAGCATCCAAGATTTAGTATAGCATCTACTTTGCGAATTAGTGTATAACAAATATTAATCATTCTTATATTTAGAAACTACTAACTACCATGGGATATGGTAAAAATTGAGTTTAACCCATTGGACCACTGTTCGACTTTTCGAACAGCAAGTTTTGTATGTTTTCAAAGATTCTGTATTTTATTTGACTATATTTCAATCAAACTATATGGTTAGTTCCGCAAAAATTACATTGAATGAACCTTCAAATCCATTTTTTTAACCAATTTTATTCCAAACTAAAACAGACAGGATGTTTTATTTTTTAAAAAAGTCATTTCGCAACTTAAAATCAGCCTGGTCCAAAATGGGTTAACCATTTATTTTAGTTTTAAGGTAAAAGTGGTTAACTATATTAGAAACTTGTAAAAATTTAGTAGGCTTATATGGATTAACACCTTATAGACCTAAAGAAAAAACTGTTTGAATGGAATCTTTACATTCTATTCAAAAATTATAAATTACATTAATAGAGTAAACCCCAAATAGGTAAAAATCTGCAAAAATTAGAAACTAAATTACATATTATTGTAAATTTCAATTGATTCTACAATGGGATTAAAAAATTTACTATAATTTGTATATGTGCTGAGTGACCTTTCGTATCTATGCAAATTTTCAAAACTGGCTCCAGGTTTAACATTTATATAAAGAAATTTCTGATTTGATTTCATTTTCGTGGAATTTCATAGTCTTTTGTATTTTCCATACATACCACAATTTTGTTTTGTTAATGAAGCTATGTACATACATTTGTGTGAATGTTGATTGAAATTATATCGAGCGATAAACAAAATGAATAATAAAATGTAATTTATATCAGTTTTTCTTGTACAAGTCAAATGTAAGTATGCATATGGTATCTCATTAATTTATAAGTATTGATTTCAAACAAAATGAAATATAACACGCGCTAGTCTGTCTGACAAAAAAAACCTGACGCCATCAGTTCGTGCCATTTTCGTATTAAATTATGCAAGAAAGTCAACCAAACAGAGAGAAAGAAAGAGACAGAGAGAGAGAACAAACAGCGATAGGCATATTTGGCAACTGACTGACTGACTGACTGGCCGGCCGCATACACAGAGATATGTACATACCTAACTGCCTACTTATTTATTATCCAATAATAATGTATGAATGAATGCACAATGTAGAGTGTCTAATAGACAGACAGAACAGGAGGACAGGAGGACAGACGTGGGACGACCCGTATTAACATTATGACATTCTCAAATTGTACACGAAAAACCTTTTTACTTGCCTAGTCTGTCTAGTTTGTATTTGTGTTAGTTTCACTTCTTTTTTAGTTATTTAGCAAGGAAAGTGAAAAACAAGCCGCTGTCATGCTCATGCAAAAATCAAATAAAAACTTGCCAACAAGCCTTTCGACAGGGCTTATTACAAGGCTTAAACGCACTAAGATTCTGGATGCTGACATGGCATCGTTGTCGTTGTTGTCGTTGTTGTCGTTGTTGTCGTGGTTGTCGCTGTCATTGTCGTTGCCATTGTTGGCACTAATGACACTTTTATAACTTTTTATAGATTTTTCACACTTAATGCGAACTCTTGGGCCATTTATCGTAGTGAATGCGACAACAATCCTTTCTTGCTCTGCTCTCTCTTGTGTATCCTATGTATTTTTATATATTCCTCTATCTATTTACAGGGGGAAACCTAGGCGACGTAACGCTTATTTCGTCTTTTCTATCGCTCGTTTCCTTTCTGGTTTCTTTTTTTATTTTCTTCTCAAAACTTATTTACGAGAATGTGCGGAAAGATGCTGCCGTATTTCTACAGCCTCAATGCCATTATGTTAGAGACATATGAGAGAGAGTGGGGGGTGGGGTGTGGGGGTGTTTCTGTGTGTGTGTGGTTGTTCCTAGTGTTTGTCTTGGGGGCTTATACGCCGCGTATACGCAATACGTATGCCGCATACGAAAAAGAACGTCCATAGGCAACATCCCGCAATATAATTTTGCAACAAATTTCAAATGCCAGACATGAGCAACTTTTAAACTTATTCCCATACGCACACTCACACACGCACATACACACACACACACACACATACACATATGTAGACAATCTATCCCCCTCCATTTGTTGGCTAAATTTAGGGGGAGGATTAAATGAACAAAATCAAAAGTAATCATGTTGCTATTTACCCAACGCACATGGATAATCTTTTAGTTTACCCTTGGATCGTTTAGTTTGATTTGACGAGACCCAAAAACGTTTAACAAATAAACTTTACCTTACTTTAATGTCACATTTTTCCAACAACATTTTCAGAAGTTAAATGCGTCTCTTTCAAAACGTTTTTTGGTAAAGCAAAAGCCGCCTTCTGCCTCTCAGTAACACATGGAAAAATAACCTCAGATAGCCAAGTCTATTTTTTAAGGATATTTAAAATAAATAGTAGGCTTAACATACCTAACATTGGCTATGGGAATAGAAAAGGAAAAGGTTTATCTTAGAATAATTCTATTCATTTTAAATTAAAGTTCATTAATCTATCTGGTTATCATTATATAAACATCTTTCTTAGTTTGATTAAACTGATGAGAAAGAATGTTAGGTCTAAAAATAATTCTAACTAGAATCGTCGGTCAATAGTCAGCTGTCTATATACATTCATACATATCTATGTATTACTGCAGATATACTTGGGTATATAAATATATATGAACATCCTATGTGGATGACTTTTGTAGATGTTTTGCTTTTGTTTGAATTACAAGTTGCACTGCCGCTCCTGCTCCTGCTCCTACTCATGCTCTTGCCTTGATGACAATGACAGGTCCTGGGACTTTAACAGAAGCTTTTGCTATCCCATATCCGAGGCCGAGTTGAGTTGCTCGTTAGTTGAAAAAACACACAGTCCTGCTATATACATATATATAAGTACATACTTGTACATATTTACTTGATCCGGCTGATGGCAACTTTGACATTTGATGCTTCACACAAACAAACTTCATCACAAATCCAATTCGTATATTTCATTTTAAATGCACTCTTTTTTACACAAGCCACAAACAAAACGATTGCCAATGATTAAGTGATATTAATTCAAACAATTAACACTTTATTAACAAATAAAGCTTCAAACCTCATTGGTTTATTTACAATAACATTCTGCATATATATTGAATGCAATTCAGATTCAATTTTTAAAGTATTAGCTAAATTTTATGAATTTTTTTTGGATTCTATGAATAAATCTGTTAGAAAAATATGTAAATTCTATACATTTCGATCACATTGAATAAATATTTATGTAAAACAAAGAGTTTCTAACTACCCAAAAATGTTGAATTATATATGGAATCTCGACACATCATCAGAAAAGTAAAACCAAATAAATCTGGTTGCTCTGCAAAGAGATTGAATTTCGCGGCATTTACCTGACAGCGGGTAAACAAAATTCAAATTCAAATTCCGCACAGTGAGTGGCCTTCTTTCAAATTATTTCAGTTCGTCCCGTAACTTTTGTCATTAGAGAGAGCCAAAAATTTGTTTTTCGTTTTTTAATTTTTAGCATTTTGCTTTTTTTTGTTTTGTAAGTTTTGACAGTTTGATTTATAAATCCATCGAAAAACTCAACCAGTGCACTTAATTCCTGCTGCTTGCCCACTGGTTCCTTAATAAATTGAAAATACCTTCAAGTTTTGCCCTAAACCCCAAATGCATAAATCACGCGAATACCCCCCCAAAAAAAAAAACCTTGCCATTTAGGTGGAAAATGAAAATTCAATTTCATCCCCCACGTTGAGTTTTCCCTTTCACTCGCAGCAGCAGAGAACTTTCAAGTCTCAGCTGACTCAGTGGCCCAGCAACTACTCTACATACTGCAGTTGGCGCCAAAAGCCTTAAGTACATATCAGCATGGCATAATTTATATTTAACTATAGCAAACAGCCAAACAATTCTAACAACCAGGCATTAGAGTGGCCCTTAACTAAAAAGAAAAGTGGTAAAAAAAGAAGAATAAACTATAAAGAACCTTCTTCTGGAAATAGTTGACCCATTCATATTCATAATCAGTTCCATCAATCTGTATCCAAATTTTCTTATGTATTCTATGTCTACTCAAAATTGTATTTTAGATGTGTATTAAATTCATCTCTAGTCAATTATTACCAAAATTAACAAGAGAACTAGTTCTTAGGACTATCCAATAATAGCCCTGACCATGTGGCATGCATGAATGTTGCTCTACGTACAGAATTTCGGGCGTGGATTAAACTAAACTATAGAAATATATCTATATCTACAGTTTAGTTCCATACAAATGCAATACAATTGTATTAAAAACATTATTAGCTCTATTTCAGAAACAAAACATTAAAATTTCGAAGATATCTACATAACA